>NC_059297.1:4401670-4411670 GCF_017591435.1 Portunus trituberculatus | reverse complement strand
AGAGCTGGTCTAGGTGGAGGTTTGGGAGGGAGGGTAGGGGCTTGGCGATAGGTCTGCCCTACGCCGTCGACCTATCGTGAGGTTCTCTAATTACGACCTCAGCGAGACGAAGCGGCTACTTTACACAGGGTAGTCTTTCAAAGGACGCCCGACGCTGGTAGGCCCGCTAGCTAGCCGCAGGGAGGGGCCAGGGAGGAGGCAAGTGCTAGTGGAAGAATAGGGGAAAAGAGGGTGTGAGTGGAAGGGAAGGGTGTGGTGAATAGGGTGATAGGGAGGGAGATGGGAATGGATGAGTGAGATGTTTGAATTATTGTCGAAGGAAAGTTCGTGAAGGGACGAGAGAGTGAAGCTTCTCTTGGCGCCGGCCATTCACTGAATCACTCCCTATAGGAAAGTGTCTCGCTGGTGTGTGTGTGTGTGTGTGTGTGTGTGTGTGTGTGTGTGTGTGTGTGTGTGTGTGTGTGTGTGTGTGTGTGTGTGTGTGTGTGTGTGTTTCCTTTTATGGAGACTTACTCAATAAAACCTGAAATTCTTCATCAAACACATTCGTCTTGTGCTCATTATTGTCCTCCAGCTAATGCCGCCTTGCCTTGAGGTCAAGGGGCGCGGAATTCCAAGACGTCACTCAGTCCTCCTCGTCCGTCTTACACACGTATACGGGAGTCTTGCCTCGTCGCTCATCTAAGACTCCCTCCCTAGCTCATTTCATTAAGCAGTTAATCATGCTGTCAGGCCACGTCCACAATCCTGCTGCGCCGCAGACGTGTCATGCGCGTCGGCCGGATGCGCGGAAGGACATCACTGCGAGTCTCAGGAGATCACCCGCCCGCCTTCACAACTATGGCCCGTGAAGGCGTCACTGTAGATTGCTTCCTACATCAGATGCGGAAAAAAAATAAGGTGCATCATTAATATCCTTTATTGGCGTACAAAAATATACTCTATTGGACGTGCTAAAATGCGTTGTGATATACCTATTTAGTACATAGTAATCTTTATATCACATATAAAATATTCAGGGAAAATCTATCATATTATATTATCATAAACAGGTAATAAAACACTCAGAGCATCACTTCAGAGTAGGGATGATTATATACACATTTCTTTCCCTTGCATCCCCGCTGTCTTGCTCCCCAACTAACGTATTCTCTTCCATTCCCCCAACGCCCTTCACTCCGGTCCTTGGCCCGGTTATTATCAGCCCTGCACCTGGGAGGCGTCACTTTACGACGGTATTATGTAAATGGTGTTCAGGAGACGAGCACCGGCGTCGGCAGCAAGTGTGCATGGTGGTGTGCCCTTAATTAGCCTCCATCAGGGCATTTAGCAATCGTAAAATAAAGGCTGTGCGTCGCCCCGCCCCGCCCTGTCTCGACAAACCCCGTCTGCGCCAGCACCCACACCTGCTGTCACGTCTGCCTCACACCTGCGCCTGCCATCCATACCAAACACACACACACACACACACACACACACACACACACACACACACACACACACACACACACACACACGTTGGTCTGTGGGTAACTCGGGAAATAGGAACGAACGCCTTGGTTTATTGCAGAGCGAATGAGTGAGTGAGTGAGTGCAGAAAATGTGTGGCAAGTTTGATGGGGTGGCTTTATGCTAATAAGGTGGTTGATCACTTCCGCTGACAGTCCCCACTACCACCACCACACAGGTTACAGCAACCCTTTATACATCCTCCCTCTAAACTCAGCATCTCTCAATTTTACACAGAAGTTTTAGTTTGAGCCCGAAAAACGTGACCAGCGAGAAAATGGAATGAATATTGAAGAAGACACAGGCCACAAGGAAACAAAAGACGCTAACTTGATCCTAAGGGAGTGAGGGACGGTGAGATAACTCGAGGAAAAGTATAGATAATGTGACTGGGAAAATTATACGTTGGCAGGAGGAAAAATAGCATGACAAACGGGAAAGGTAATACTAGAAAGCACACGTGTGAGGGGAATATGAATAATAGTGAACGCCAACCTAACCATGAAAAATAAGAGAGCAGTGTGCAAAAGTAGCGAAACCACTGACGGCTTTTGGCAGAAATAACATATCTAAACATGATGAACGAGAACAGGTAGCAGTTACACACACACACACACATACACACACGAGTAACAGATGTAAACTTGGTACGTGCAGTAACAAAAACGGAAAAAAAAATAATATAGATGATTCATATCGATATGGACGGAGGAAAGACAAAAGAGACAAAAAAGCATAACAAAAAACAAATACCTACAGGACTGGGAAAATCTCTCTCTCTCTCTCTCTCTCTCTCTCTCTCTCTCTCTCTCTCTCTCTCTCTCTCTCTCTCTCTCTCTCTCTCTCTCTCTCTCTCTCTCTCTGGCGCAGATATCCTCGCCGTGGGCCAGGTTTTCCCGTAACGAGGCACAATTGTGTTACCGGTGATTAGTGGCTCACGAGTCATCGCTGCTTCAATTACCTGGACGAGACTCAGCTGGGAGAGAGATGCGAAAGGGGAAAAAGGGAGAAAAGTTGTTGGTGAGGCGGGAGAGAATAGGTTGAAAGGAGCGGAAAGGAGGAAAAACAGTGGTGATGGTGATGGTAGTGCTATTGGTTGTAATTTTGGTTGTAGTTGTAGTAGTCGTAGTAGTAGTAGTAGTAATAGTAGTAGTAGTAGAAGTGCTAGTAGAAGTAGTGGTAGTAGTAGTAAATATAATGAAAGGAGTGTTATTATTTTTACTGTGATACTTATACTGCTATTACTACTACTACTACTACTACTACTACTACTACTACTACTACTACTACTAAGACTACTAGAACTACTGCTGCTATACCACCACCACCATTACCACTACTACTTTATCTACTGTTCTGTCGTCGTCATTGCCAAATAAAACAATTAATATATTTTTCTTTAACTTTAGAATAGACAAAGTATAAATAAAATTGCAGAGAGAGAGAGAGAGAGAGAGAGAGAGAGAGAGAGAGAGAGAGAGAGAGAGAGAGCAGGCCACGTAACATAAAAGGTGTGATGGTCGCCACATTTCCCCCAAGTTACGAACAGACAACGATCTTTGGTATAATCCTCACCATACGCACCTCGGTACGGGAAGGGAGAGAGAGAGAGAGAAAAGGGAAGAGTGGGAGAGAGGGAGAGGAGAGACGGCCTAGGGATAACGACAGCCCCAGGGGAGGGAGGGAGAAAGAGAGGGGAGACCCCGAGATGGGGACTAATGGCGGCTGTAGTAGAGAAAAGGGTGAAGGGGAGGAGGGTTGGTAAGCATCGGAAAGGGGTAGATGAAGGGGAAACAGCGACAGGGAGGGAGAGAAGGAAGAGAGAGATTAGCGGAGGGAGGGAAGGAAACGCTGGCCTCAGAGAATAGAGTTGTGTGCATGTAGGAAAAATCTTAGTAACAGCAGACTAGGAATTAAAGAGGAGGAATATGAATATGTATATCGGAATGGGAAATTAGTATTAGACTGAGGTAGCGCTACGTGAGGTGGGAGGAGAGGAGGGAGGGGTGAGAGAGAGAGAGAGAGAGAGAGAGAGAGAGAGAGAGAGAGAGAGGAGAGGGAAGGATAAGGGAGAGCATAGGGAGTGTGACACAAAGGGATTTACTAGTACTATCTGAATTTGAGGTTTGGCTTGGGGACACACGAGAGAGAGAGAGAGAGAGAGAGAGAGAGAGAGAGAGAGAGAGAGAGAGAGAGAGAGAGAGAGAAGGGAAGTCTGAGATCCTACGGAAATTGCGGCAGAATGGTGAATGAAATTTGAATGCATCGCTCGGGACGTCTTTGTCAAACTCCATTACGGGCTTGGCAACTGCCGGTCCAGACTCACGTGGCACAAAGAAAATAAGAAAGAATTGGGGCGCCCGGAAAAAAAAAAGAGGAAGAAAAAGAAAAGTGAGACGAAGGGGTTAGTAGTGGAAGTGGGGGGTAGGGAAGTGAGTGAGTGGTGGTGGTGGTGGTGGTGGTGGTGGTGGTGGTGGTGGGGAGGGGAAGAGAAATACAGGAATGAGAAAAATGGTAATAATAAAGCATGAAGTGAAAATTTCTGCTTAGTCTTTTTATTAACAGTTTCTCACTTTTATTACTCTCTCTCTCTCTCTCTCTCTCTCTCTCTCTCTCTCTCTCTCTCATATATTTCCTCTCATTCCTCACTCTCACTCTCACACTTTGGTCTCCCCTCCTAATCTCTCCTCCCGCGGCCTTTCCTCGCCTCTCCGCCGCCACCTCTGCAGCAGACAAACGGTGCGGTGTTTGCTCGAGTATCGCGGGTGTGAGCTGGTGACACTTTCCACTAGGGCCTTGTTTGCTCTAAGGCACACCACCCCTCCTCCTCTTCCCCGTAAGCCTCACTGCCTGCCTCTCTCTCTCTCTCTCTCTCTCTCTCTCTCTCTCTCTCTCTCTCTCTCTGTCTTTCTCAATGAAGTAGTTCCTAGCACGTGAAATAGAAATCCCATCGCTCTACGTATTTCCACCTTATTCGCCTCACAATTATCACCTTTAATGCGGAAAGGAGTGCAGACAGTTAGTGACCGTGGCGTGAATGCTCCATCGATAATTGCTGCACTAAAATCCTCGCAAAAAAATGTAA
Organism: Portunus trituberculatus; assembly: GCF_017591435.1. Lineage (NCBI taxonomy): Eukaryota > Metazoa > Arthropoda > Malacostraca > Decapoda > Portunidae > Portunus > Portunus trituberculatus. Next base: position 4,407,076 of record NC_059297.1, on the reverse strand, counting down.
AAATGAGGAAAAAAAAAGTAGCGATCATTCGAGCGTGACTTCCTCTTCCCTTACTGCCTGACGCCGCTCTCTTGTTTGTGTTCCTCTTGCCCAAGATGTCCCAGGTAGCGCCCGGTCGCAGGTAATTAAAACAATTAGTGAGCGAGTATCCGTGAGACTGTGATCCCGGTGGCCACGTGGCTCACAGGCTCACCCCCGGCTTAGCCTCCGCCCCAAACTGACCCTTAGAGCCTCGGGGGGAAAGGCGCAGGGCGGGCGAGGGTGTGTAGTGGGTATACGCTTCCCGGCAGTCAGCTGATATGTAAATATGGGAGGTAATGGCGGGCCGGCCGGAAGGAGACTCTGTAGCACCAAACTCTGGCCGGAAATTTCTTACTGTTTCAGGAGGAAGAGAGGGAACGGCGAGGAAGGGACCGGGAAAGAGGGAGGGAGAGATAGCGGGGAGGAAGGGAGGGTCGTGGAGGGATCGACATGCGTGCACAGGGAGGGACAGAGGATGTACGGTAAGCGATAAAGGGAAGATACAAGAAAACGATAGAGTACGTGCATGAAAGAGGGAAAGGAGGAAGGCAGATAAGGGCGAAGAGGGAAATGGTGGACGAGACACAAAGAAGAATGTAGCAGGAATGAAAAATTATAGACAAAGAGGATCGATAGAGAGGAAAGGGACAAAGACACACATTGGAAATTCGAGAAAAAAAAGGCTATGATCGATTGTACTTGTGAGGCGAAGAAGAACATTTATGATAACAATTATTAGGATTCTTCTTGTCGTTCATGATGGTGGTGGTGATGGTGGTGGTGGTGGTGATGGTGATGGTGGTGGTGGTGGTGATGGTGATGGTGGTAAGTGTGATCATAATCGTGACTGGTAATCTTATAATCATGTTCTCCATTTTTATTTTCCCCTCCTTTACCTTCTTCCTTCCTTGCCTGCTGCCATTTTTTCCTCTCTTTCTCTCCATCTTTCTTTTTATTTTGCATCTCCTTTCTTTAATAAGTTAATCGCTTTCGTTTCTTCTTCCTTTCAACAATCATTTATTTTATTATTTTCTTTCGCATCCTGAACTAGAGAGAGAGACAGAGAGAGAGAGAGAGAGAGAGGTTAATATCAAATAACCATGCAAATGTCAAGGATGTCACCATGTAGTAACACACACACACACACACACACACACACACACACACACACACACACACACTTCATTAATTTTTCAGTATCTAAATTACCTAAGCGTTCAAATTCAAAAGTCTAGGATTTCATTTTATCTCTCTTATTTTGTTACCATTAGTAGTTACAGTAATGACAAAAGATAGTAATGCATTAGTAACTGAATGTTGATAATTCGTAAAGTCAGTTATTCTCGAACTTCAGAAATTGATGAATATAATAGCAATAGTAATCGACTACTTTACATAAGAGAAAGACAAAGGAAGCAAATGTGTAGTAGAGCTCAGAGGAAGATAAGTCACGAGGGGGAATACACAGCGATAGATACATAGCTGGATGAATAGGGAATGGTGACCAGCAGTAACCAACGTGCGGTGAGGGAAAGGGAGAAGAAAAAGAGAAGAGAAACGCTGGAAAAGACGTGCAAGTGGATTAAAGAAGGAGGAAAGAAAAAATACGGAAGGGAAGGAGGTGAGGAATATTGATTAAGACAGGAAAAAAATGGAGTAAAACAAATGATAACTGGGAAAGTAAAAGTAAGTCAAGAAATAAGAGAAAGGGGAGACAGGAGAGATATCAAAAAAGATATAGAGCAATAACTGTTTAAGAAAAAAGAAATGAGGTTGAAGAATGAGAGAGAGAGAGAGAGAGAGAGAGAGAGAGAGAGAGAGAGAGAGAGAGAGGGAATAAGAGGACGACGGACGGACGGACATGTCAACACAAAGGAAAGAGAGCTCCTAAGTAGAGGAGAGTTGTCAAGATGTATTAATGAAGCTAGGTGACCAAGTACAGTGACACGTTCCATCCAAACCTGCACCAAGAAAATGTTACGGAGCCTCGATTGTATAAGCATTCCCTCCCTTCGTCACTGCACACACACACACACACACACACACACACACACACACACACACACACACACCTAAGGCTATTCTCTCAATTTATCACAGCTCTAAACAGCACGAGTGGAGCGTGAACTCTTCTGCTGTAATTTAGACTATCAGAAATGTGGTGGCTGATTGTTTTGTTCACCCGCTGGCGCCTGTAATCAGCTGCTCCGGGGGTGCTGTCACGGATGTTATACTGGTGGTAGTGGTGGTGGTGGTGGTGGAGGTGGTGGGAGAGGTGTACAGGGGGCGCTTTGAGGTTAAGTCCTTCAGTTTTATTGCAGGTAATTCTTTTTATTGCTCCAGACCTGTGATTACCTTTGTTAGCGCCGCCCGGACAGATATCGATCGCCGGTATTATTTCTCGATAGCAAGACGTATACTACAGGCTGAGGGGGCGGCGGCGGTGGTGGTAGTGATGGTGGTGTTGGTAGACTTGCAACTAAGACAACATAGCAACAAATACAAGAAATGCACCTGCTCTAGTGATGGTGCTACTTATAATAAAGGGGATAATGATTAGCAGTAACAACAATGCTAGTATTCATAGTAGTGGTAGTGGTAGTTAGTAATAGTACTAATAATAGTAGTAGTCTTAGAAAATTGTTAATGATGGCAATAATTGGTTTTGATATTATTATTATTATTATTATTATTATTATTATTATTATTATTATTATTATTATTATTATTATTATTATTATTATTATTATTATTATGTATATTATTATTATCACTATTATTATTACTCACTCTTTTCATCACATGTGTGTTTGTTGATACATGTAACGCTTGATATTATATGATAGTAATATTCATGTATTATTAATAGTGCTCAGTGTCTTCAGGAGTAAAGTACCTTTCTGTTATGTTCTATTACTATTATCATTATTATTACTATTATTATTATTATTATCATTATTATTATTATTATTATCATTATTATTATTGATATTATTATTATCATTATTATTATTACCATCATATTACCCTCATCATCACCATCATTATCGGTGGCGCGGGCGTGGCGTTACCACCATCACCGCCGCCCTCCTCCTCCCGCGCCACCGGCGGGTTGGGCTGTCAGGGGTCGGCAGTTACTGGTGATTTATAGCGATTTCTCGTCATATTCTACTTTTACGGCCGCTTTATGCACCAGTCTGTTAGCGAACATTGTAATTACACTCGCAGTTCCACATGCCACATCCAATAAATGTGTAATTTATCTTTGAAAATTGTTAGTGAAGACTTTGCACGCAAGTTTTATGCACACGAGTCCAGCGAACAGTCATGCTGATGTATGCAATCTGACGCGTTTTTCTCACTTTTTATTCTCCTCATTTTGTATTTCTTATTGAACTCCACCCTTGAAAATCGGCTCATATTGAATGTTTTACATTACTTCTTACCATCAGTTTTCATTGCTTTAGAAGTCTGCACAATATAAGTTCACCTCAAAAATTTACATGATGTGCGTTTCCCCATATATATATATATATATATATATATATATATATATATATATATATATATATATATATATATATATATATATATATATATATATATATATATATATATATATATATATATATATATATATATATATATATATATATATATATATATATATATATATATATATATATATATATATATATATATATATATATATATAATTTATTTACATGTGAATTTTGGTTTGTAATAAAGATATTTTATTGCATTTTACTTTATGCGTGATGACGTTGCCGTTCTAAAAACATGGAGTTTTACATCTTTATTGTGGCTTTGTAATTTGTTCCCAGACAGCGCATAAAGTTTTATCAGCATCGTTTGTCTCGTCAATAATACTCCAGCAGCACCTGAAGGCCTCCACGCCGGGGCCACGGGCTGCCTGCTGCCGCCGCGCCGCGGGGACCTGCATACAAAGTGACATTAGTTTTGTGACGTGCACGACTAATCAAATAATTATTTTCTTTCTGGTTTTGTGTTTACCACGATCGCTAAAGGCTGTTTTTACTTGTTTTCCGTCACGCGTGTATCAGTGTGGTGGGCTCCGAGCCTCACGCTCACCTGTGTCCTTATTCGACAGGTGAGTGAAAGCAAAGTAATGAAGTGCCAAAGTTGATTTAATTATGAAACTACGAGTACTATTAATGTTGGTATGTTTACCGGACGTGTAGTACTCACAGGGATTAAAGATTTGGTAGTAATTGTTATATCAGTGATACTAATTATATGACGGTAATAACTGTGATGATGATGATAATGATAATACTTATAATAATATCAGTTGTAGTAATGATGATAATAATAATGATAATAACAATAATAATAATGATAATGATGTGATATAATAATAATAATAATAATAATAATAATAATATTAACAATAATGATAATAATAATGATATAATAAGAATAATAATGATGATGATAATAATAATAATAATAATAATAATAATAATAATAATAATAATAACAATAATAATAATAATAGTAATAATAATAATAATAATATTGATAATGATAACGATAATAATAATAATAATAATAATAATAATAATAATAATATGAAAATAATAATGATGATGATAGTAATAATAATAACAATAAGAATAATTAATCATAATAATAATAAAAGTAATTATTATGATTCTAATAACACAGCTATATTTCTTATTGTAATCATCATCATTAGCACTCAAGTGTACGGACTCCGCAGTCAAATAGTGCTGTTTGTGTCACGGGTGCCACTCATTGTCTTTGTGGGTGCCGCAGTGGAGGAAAGCCGTGCCCTGCGGTGCCCGACCCTACACTCAGCAGTGCCAAGTGGAGAGGTGGCAGCTCGGTGTGGTGCGGCGCTGCGAGGCGCAGGGCGGTGGCTCACTCACTCCATCAAGGTCATATTCCCTGCGGTTAAGGATAATTAGCGGCGGTGTAACTTTGCTCACAGCAATGGCGGATTAGTGGTCTGCCTGACCGCCATCTTGAAACTCCTAAATGTAGGCAGACATATATTTATGCGTCGTCACGGAGTGTACTGCAGGGGCGGCCTGGGGTGGCAGCACACGTCATGCCGCGCCGCCAGTGATGCTGCCTCTGGTGTGTCCCTGAGTGGTGATTGCATAGCATTCCATGATAGCTACGGTTACGATAATAATGATAATAATTAATCCTTAAAGATAAAAGCAATATTGGCAATAATGACTATGGTAATGGTAACGATACTTGAAATATAAGAGAAATAGGTAATTTAAATGATAATAGAAATAATGATATTAATAATAATAGTAATAATAACAATATTAACAATAATAATTAGGTATAATAGTAATAATGATA
>NC_059297.1:4389170-4396670 GCF_017591435.1 Portunus trituberculatus | reverse complement strand
GGCCGGCTGCTTGCATTTCTCCTTCTCACTCCTAACTCTTGTTCTTCCTTCTCTTTTTTTTTCTCTCTCTCTCTTTTTCTCTGTATCCTTCTCTTTGTCATTTTTTTTAGTTTTTTTCTATTCACTCAATATCTCTTTCCTTTTCCCGTTTTCTGTTTCCACGTCCTTCTGTCTCTTTCCACCTACTTATTATTTTTTTTATTAATTGTATTTACTTAACATTTTCATTTATTCATTTTAAGTGCGTCTGCTTATTTGCCTTACTTATGTTTTAGCTTGATTTTCTATTCTTTTTTCTCCATTTTTCATATCTTGGCACGTGATTTTTCTTTCGATATGATAAACAAACACAGGATTACATTTTTTTTATTTATTTCTCATCGCATTATTTTCTACTGTCACCCTCCATTTTACAGCTTCTCTTCCATTCCCCTCTTTCATCCGAACGTCTCTTTTTCCACTTCCATTTTCTTCGATGCAGTTCCCTCCGTCTCACCTCTCCTCCCCTCACCCCTCATCGTTCTCACCGCCCCCCTGTCTCCTTCACTCACCCCCGACTCCCTCTCTCTTGTCTCTCTCTCCTCTTCATTCTTTTTCTTACTCTCTTTCTCTCTCGATCTTCCCTCCACCAAGACCCTCCAATTTCTCTTTTATATCCCTCCATCCATCTCACTTTGCGGTGGTGATCGTGGTGGTGGCGTGTTCAGTGGCCCCATTATCACCATCATCACCATCACTGTCACCATCGCCAAGCTGCGTCCCTTCCTACATGCGCCTTATGTGTATGTGTGTGTGTGTGTGTGTGTGTGTGTGTGTGTGTGTGTGTGTGTGTGTGTGTGTGTGTTCATTTCGTCAGTAGTGATTAGCAGTGAAGGAGTGCACTATGCAATGAGTCTCACCATCACACTCTCATCACCATTACTCTCGTCGGCCTCACTATCACATCGCTGCATCAAGTGTATTTTTTTCTTTTTTTGTTTGTATACTCCTCCCCGCCCTCATCACACTGCCATCACCATTTGTCGTCGCCCCTGACAATCACCATTCATTTCTCTCTCTCTCTGTCTCTCTCTCTCTCTCTTACTTTTTCTTTTTTTCATTATTGTATACCCTCGCCATTGTAATCACGCAGCTCTTATCACGGCCACCATCACCTTCCTCTTCACCTTCACTCCTAGTAGGGTATTGGTGATGGTCGTGCCCTCGCCTCACCTTTTGTCACTATCGCAGCACACCATCACCGTCACCGCCGCTCACTCTCGTTCTTGTGGCCTCACTGTCTATGATTTTCAACTATCATGTCAGTTTCTTGTGTATACACGTAACTTTTTTTCTCTCTCGCGAGGCGTTTGTTTACTCTTTCATTCATCTTTTGCGGTGATTCATGTAATTTTCGCAGCGCTGACGGGATGCGCGGCGCAGACAAAGGGAGCGAGGGCGGAAACCTGTGCTCTGAGAAGGTCATGGAGGAGGCGAGGCAACGTGGAGACACTGAATCCTGAGAGAAATGGACGACTGGATGGTGAGAGAAAGGGAGGCAAGGTGGGAGGAAGAGACGAAGGGAAGTACACGGGGAGGAGGAGGAGGAGGAGGACTGAAAGGATGGATGTAATAGGCGCCGGACAACTCATTTGGTCTTATCAGGGACTTCCGACACCCGGCAAGCCACCATGGGTCCTGTATGCCCTACCGCTCACCGCCCACACAGGTGAGGAGCGGTGCCCAGGCGCGGCCTCGAATCAGACAGGGTGTGCGGGGCAGGTGACAAATCAATTTTATATCAACAGCTTCAAGAACAGCCCGCGAACCCAACAAGGTGATAACAGAGGTAATAACCGGTAATAACACGGCAGGAGGGTGATAATGATACCTCTGTCCGGGCGCGTCTCACAGTCCAACGAGCCGTTTCCGGTCTGGAGTCGTTAGTGCGAGTGGGAGTCACCGGACAGTATTTCACTCAGCTTCGTTCAGACAATTGGCCGGTGTGTTGCGGCGGACGATGGCAGGTGATAGCGGCGCGGACCCGACGACCACGGCTGGAAATTGAAACGCGTATGTTTAAGCTACCTGGTCGATTTCCTTCCCCGGCCGACCGTCAGATGGCCTTTCCTGTGTTTGGTCAAGAGGACAAGAAACAGGTCATTATCCTATGTTGTGTTCCGCCCTGGTGTTTGGACCCGCCCGTCACCCCCTGTTATGGTCTGTGTCTGTGTGTGTGTGTGGTGAAAAGTATGGTCCTAATCAGCAGCTGTGTAACCTTGTTCACTTACCTTCACTTTGCTTTATTTTTTCCTTCATTCATCAAGTCCTCTTACCTAGTAACAGTCGTAAAGAAAAGTGAAAAAATGATAGGCTGTCTGTCAACCCATCACAGGACACAAGATTGAGAGACAAAAAAAAATAATAAAAAGTAAACGCAATGACAGGGAGGGCAGCGTGTTGATCCATTATTGACCATGACTGTGCTACTGAACGTTCTTGTAATGAATGAAGCTTTTAAAACCCTCGCAACATGCCATATTTCCCTCCAGTGAGTGAATATGTAACACAATAGTGAATTATAAGTGTGACGGTGGCATCTGAGTGACCCGACTGTGTATTAATGATGGAGGATTGACAACGGCATCTGAATAAAGGAACAAGAACATTGAACTTTTCGAATTATGCATAATAGGGAGAGAGAGAGAGAGAGAGAGAGAGAGAGAGAGAGAGAGAGAGAGAGAGAGAGAGAGAGAGAGAGAGAGAGAACGTGTCTCCCCATGTGAAGGGACAATGGGTGGCGGTTGTTCACTGGTCGCCGCAAATGAAAGAAAATTACCAGTGGGCAAATGTCGCCCCAATTAACCCGGGTTCCCATTTTAGAGGAAATAGTTAATAGGGCGTCCCAAAGTAATAGGTTAACGGGAGGGGGTAGGATCGGGGGGAGGGATGAAATTAGGGTGATGGGGCGGGCGTGGCTTGGCTAGGGCACGATAGGTGGGTAGGTTGAGGAACTGATGGATGGATAGATGGAAGGATGGGTGGATAGATGGAGGAAGGACCTTGATGGGCGATGAGGCGCGGAGGACAGGGCGACGAGAGGGACCCCGGAAGACGCCCATCACCATCACGGACGGAAATAAACAAGAAAGCAAGCAAGCAAACAAACAAGAACAGGAGGGTGGAGGCAGGCGAGGTGACATAGAGGGAGGTGGGGGAGTCTGAGAGGAGGAAGGAAGGAAGGGCGTCACAACAGAATGCATTGTTGATACTGAAATACTTAACTGAGGTGCGCAAGTGAAGGCAATTTGCTTCCTGAGTCAGAGTACTATTTTTCTTTTTAGCCTTCAGCGCGGGCCCGGCATTATAAGAGTGTACACGCTGCTCTGTAAGCCTTTTGTCCCCTAAATTGCTGCACGACTCTGAGATTTTTTTTTTTCCTCTGTTCGAATGGAAACCTTTACCTGTGATGTGGCCGTTGCCTCGGGCGATATCTGATTGGCCGTAAAGAATATAACGGTGATCACATTACAGTACCCGCACTAACCCCCGTCGGTGTCTGGCCAAGGTCTTCGCTCCTCAGGCTAAGGCAGGGCGGCATGCACTCTATCGGTGTATATATGAGTGCTGGTGGGTCTAGATTATTGCAACTCTGGTGTCTCGTGTGGTGTCCATAAGCCAAACGTTAAGGTGAATAATTAATGGGTGAATTATTTAGTTAAGGATTGAATAAAGGTTACAAAAAAGCTGTATTCGAAGCTTGTTGGGAAATATACAATGTGTGTGTGTGTGTGTGTGTGTGTGTGTGTGTGTGTGCGTGTGTGTGCGGACAAGCATTGATCTATTTATTGCATCTTCAGTTTCGTACTTCATCCTGTGTGCAATAAAATGCTGTTGGAGGTTAGCGGAACAGGATTTCCTATTCTTGGAACCTCATTATTATCCATTGATAGACTCCTTGCGCTAGAAATAAGCTGGCGAGCTCTGTTGTGCACGTATCCTAGCAGTCTTTTCAGTACGGAAATTTAGACTATGGATTTTATTTATTTATTTATTTTTGTGCATTTTTTATTTTATGATCTGGAACCGAGGATTCAACTCTTGGCGATGCTCGTTTGTAACAGCAAGATGACAAGATAGATTTAGTGATGGATGGATAGATGGAGCGCTAGCAGAAGACGATAAGGACAATTCCCACGATGTAATTTCGCTCCCTGTGTGTTCTCAATATAAAGTGATCTTGGACGAGGATTGACAGCTTCCATATAAAATGATCATGATTTTCTTTACTTTCCCGTTTGAGCAATAGCGCCATATACAACAATTAAAAAAAAAAAAGAGACTAATAGCGGAAGAAAAAAAAACATCCCTGTCATTTCGGTGTGTTTATTATCATTAATCAAAGTGGTACAATGAATAAATAGGTCGAAAAAGGGAGAAGTTGAAACCGAGAGTGCTTGAGGTGACTATCACGGGAGAAAGATAGAAAGAAGAGACAGATATACAGACAAACAGACAGACGGGTGACAGACTGGAAGCGGCGGAGTCTTTATTGCCCAACCAAGACTCCCTAGTTCTGCTTCCATTTTATTGAGGGAGATTTACGGCTCCTGAACCCTGTGAGCTCATCGCCTCCTCGCCATCTGCACTCCCTAACCACTCCTTGTATCTTCCTTTATCTTCATCACATTTCCTTCCATCCTCCTTGTCTACCCTTTACTTAATCTTCTTTACTCATGTCTTTCCTTACCATATCTTTATTCCTTAGTCTACTTTATTACTTCATTACTCCTGTTTTTCTATTACTCTTCTCATTCTCCTTTCCTTTTCCTTTCTTCCAAGTCTACTCTTCATTCAATTTTTCCTTATTCCTTTTCTCCTTTACTTCCCGTTCTCAACTTTCTCTTTACTGTTATTTTCTTCACTTTCATCTCTATTGTGTTGTAATATTTCTTACTCCTTTAACCCTCCTTACCTTTTTTTCCCACCCTTGCATTGATTTTTTTTTTATTTGCTTATCTTTAACTTTGCTTTCATTGCCTCATGTGTGTTCGTATTCTTCTCCTTTACTCTTCACTCCTTCCTCCCTTTGCATCTTTTATTTACCTCTCCTTTTTGCTATTTAATGTGATTATTACTCGATTTTTCGTCTATATTCATTCCTTTCCATCTTCTCTCCGTAATTCTTCCTTTTAATACAATATTCGTAGTCTGACTTGCTTTAGTGAAATCTGTCCTCCATTTTCTCTCCTTGAATTTCTTTCCATTGTTTTTTTTTCCTTCCCTTCTTCTTCCCTTCTTGTTTTTACTATCCCACTTTCCCCTATTCACTTCTTGCATTCTCCTCCTCTCACTGTGTCTTTCTCTACTCTCTCTCTCTCTTTCCTCCATTTTTGTTCTGGTAGAGTTCTTTCCTCTTTCATAAATTCTATCATCTTATTTTGGCTTCTTATATATGGAAAGAACATAAAGAGAGAGAGAGAGAGAGAGAGAGAGAGAGAGAGAGAGAGAGAGAGAGAGAGAGAGAGAGAGAGAGAGAGAGAGAGAGAGAGAGAGAGAGAGAGAGAGAGAGAGAGAGAGAGAGAGAGAGAGAGAGAGAGAGAGAGAGAGAGAGAGAGAGAGAGAATAGCATGACACGTGTGGATCTAACCGTTGAATTTCCCAAACTTAATATATAATTTAGCAATGGAGGAACGAGAGAGAAAAGGAGGAGAAGGAGGAGGAGGAGGAGGAACAGAGTGAGTGAGTTCTTTTTGGAGATGAGGGGAAGAGATTATGGCGAAATCAACAACGTATCTGTTAAAAAGAAAAAAACAAAGAGAAGAGAAGCTGATCATTGTTAGCGGTTCCTCCTCATTTTATGTCATTTTTGTGGTCATTGGAAGACAATAGGAGCGGAGCGAACACAGACAGACGGAAGGAAGATGCGCGTGTGGCTCTCTGGTGATATCCGGCCAGAATTTTAAAAAGGAAAACGGAAAAAAATGTGTTTAGTTTACTTTTTACCTTTCTTTTTCTGTCCAAGGGTGGAGTGGAGTGGAGTGAAGTGGTGCGGTGTTTTTTTTTCCTTCTTTTTTTTACTAGTGTCATTACAGCGGAGGATGTTGCGGGTTTGTTACCGATAGATAAGTGTAAATTGTATGCGTTTCTATTTATTTTTTGTCTCATTATGTTATACAGGTACTCCACTCTTTGTATATGTATGTATGCATGCATGTTTGTATGTTTGTGTTCATTCATGACTTGTGTGTGTGTGTGTGTGTGTGTGTGTGTGTGTGTGTGTGTGTGTGTGTGTGTGTGTGTGTGTGTGTAGTTGTAAAAGTTTCGGAAACCACTGTACTACTACGATGTGGATAGAATATAAACTCTCTCTCTCTCTCTCTCTCTCTCTCTCTCTCTCTCATTCAAACTCCTTTTCTAATCATTCCTCTTAATCTAACCTTCCTTTTTCCTCCTTTTTTGCTCAGTTTACTCTTCCTCTTTTTTCTTTTTTTTTCGTCTTGCTCCGTTCACCTTCCCTCACTTCCCCTCACTGCCTCACCTCCTCGTCACCTCACGCCACCAGCACACCGCCAGCTGCCTCGTCTCCCGAAGGTTACACACAGGTACAGGAAATTGCTGCATTAAATTTTCAAGGTACTAATTGCGTAATGGCATTCTTAATTACCGTCTCCCTTTCGTTCCCTGAAAGATTTCCATGGTGACATCACTTGGCTTGATTATCGCATGAATATTTCCTCTTTAGCCCTCCTTACTTTCTCACCTTGTTTCATCACACCTTGCCTTGCCTTGCCTTGCCTTGCCTTTCCCTCGTGTCTTTCCCTCCTCTCTCTTCCTTTGTCTTTCAGCTCTCAGTCAATTTTCTTTTTGTCTTTAATGGTCTTTTTTTCAGTTTTCCTCTCTCTCTCTCTCTCTCTCTCTCTCTCTCTCTCTCTCTCTCTCTCTCTCTCTCTCTCTCTCTCTCTCTCTCTCTCTCTCTCTCTCTCTCTCTCTCTCTCTCTCTCTCTCTCTCTCTCTCTCTCTCTCTCTCTCTCTCTCTCTCTCTCTCTCTCTCTCTCTCTCTCTCTCTCTCTCTCTCTCTCTCTCTCTCTCTCTCTCTCTCTCTCTCTCTCTCTCTCTCTCTCTCTCTCTCTCTCTCTCTCTCTCTCTCTCTCTCTCTCTCTCTCTCTCTCTCTCTCTCTCTCTCTCTCTCTCTCTCTCTCTCTCTCTCTCTCTCTCTCTCTCTCTCTCTCTCTCTCTCTCTCTCTCTCTCTCTCTCTCTCTCTCTCTCTCTCTCTCTCTCTCTCTCTCTCTCTCTCTCTCTCTCTCTCTCTCTCTCTCTCTCTCTCTCTCTCTCTCTCTCTCTCTCTCTCTCTCTCTCTCTCTCTCTCTCTTTTTTTTTTTTTTTATTTAAACAAAACTTAATACAAAGGAACATGTACCCAAAGGCGCACTGTCGTGTGCTACCTATTCTAAGGGTACTACAATCTATTTCTCTACAATATTTACAAGACTTAAAAATAGATAATATACAAGATGGTC
>NC_059297.1:4374170-4384170 GCF_017591435.1 Portunus trituberculatus | reverse complement strand
GATTCTTGTTACCACTTTCCGCGAGTAACTTTCAAGATCCTGGCCAGCTCGTTGCGTCCCAGGGAAGCCTTAACAAGTTGTGCGGGGCCGTAGTGTTAGCAGCAGTCCGAATCTTTTCAAAGCTCAAGGGACGGACAGGTTTTGACGCCTAACACGCGTGCTGGACCCGAGAGAAGGAAACAGGGAAGCAGAGAGGGAGGGAAACAGAGAGGCGTGGTAGTAATAACGGCAAAGTAAGAAAGAAGGTGTGAATTGAAAGAAAAAAAAGCAGGGTGAGAGAGTCGAGGGGATGGATAGAAGGGGAGTGAATGTATAATAATGTGCAAGGAAAAGAAGAGGGGAAGGAGCCACCGTATAGAAGAAGGGGACGAGGGAGAGAGAGAGAGAGAGAGAGAGAGAGAGAGAGAGAGAGAGAGAGAGAGAGAGAGAGAGAGAGAGAGAGAGAGAGAGAGAGAGAGAGAGAGAGAGAGAATGGGGAGAGATGGGGGCGTCTGACACACACAAAAGGGGCGTGGACAGTGTGAAGAGAGCACGGAGGAGGAGGAATAGAAGGGAAGAGGGGAGCTGATAAGGAGGCCGGAGTTGCCAGAAAAAAAAGCAAGAGAGAGAGAGAGAGAGAGAGAGAGTGAGAAAGGAAAGGATTGCAGGAAAAGTGAGGAATGGGGAGAGTAGAAAGACACCACGAATACAAAGAAATGCGAGGAAGGAAGGAAGGAAGGAAAGACGAAGGGAGAAGAAGAAAGAGGAAGAGAAAAAAAAGGGGAAAAAAAATTGCCTGGAATGGAGACTGTTAAATACGGAATTGGAATAAGAGATAAGAAGAAAAAGAAAGAAAAAAAGTGGAGAATGCATTAAGGAGTAAGAAGTGGATGAGCTTCAGATCTCCGCACGTGTCCACCTGGCGGCGACATTTGGCAACCTAGTGTACGTATGTTGGTAGATCACATTATTCATTAAATTTTCTTTCAGTCTTTCTCATCGGCGCGGAAAGATCTCACATTAATGACCAGAGAGAGAGAGAGAGAGAGAGAGAGAGAGAGAGAGAGAGAGAGAGAGAGAGAGAGAGAGAGAGAATGTGTGTTTGTGTGTGTGTGTGTGTGTGTGTGTGTGTGTGTGTGTGTGTGTGTGTGTGTGTGTGTGTGTGTGTGTGTGTGTGTAAGAGCGTGCGTGCGTACTTCTAATTGCATACATACCACAAGAATGTTGACTGGATGACTGACTGATAATTTACACAAAAGTACCTATATAACTCACACGTATGCATGTGCGTGTGTGTGTGCGTTGTGTGTGTGTGTGTGTGTGTGTGTGTGTGTGTGTGTGTGTGTGAGTGTGGAGGAGAGCCAAGTGTGAAGTGTAGTGCCTCCAGCGGATCAATGACGCTTCATCAAAGACCCGACTCATTCTGCCTCACACCTCCCCGCGCCACTCCTGCTTCTCCTCCTCCTCCTCCTCCTTCTCCTCCTCCTTCAACTCACTTTTCCTTTCCTCCTCACTCTTTTCCTTTCACGTAGTGTCCAGTTTTCTTCTTAAATACCACCCTTGAAAGTGAGATATATGTGTCTAGGTCTCTCTCTCTCTCTCTCTCTCTCTCTCTCTCTCTCTCTCTCTCTCTCTCTCTCTCTCTCTCTCTCTCTCTCTCTCTCTCTCTCTCTCTCTCTCTCTCTCTCTCTCTCTCTCTCTCTCTCTCTCTCTCTCTCTCTCTCTCTCTCTCTCTCTCTCTCTCACCACGTTCACTATACGTCTCCATTTTCCTCTCTCCGAAACTAAGTAAATGCACACACACACACACACACACACACACACACAGAGAGAGAGAGAGAGAGAGAGAGAGAGAGAGAGAGAGAGAGAGAGAGAGAGAGAGAGAGAGAGAGAGAGAGAGAGAGAGAGAGAGAGAGAGAGAGAGAGAGAGAGAGAGAGAGAGAGAGAGAGAGAGAGAGAGAGAGAGAGAGAGAGAGAGAGAGAGAGAGAGAGAGAGAGAGAGAGAGAGAGAGAGAGAGAGAGAGAGAGAGCGCATTATCCCTCCAAAGACTTGCTTCCATCACATTAACCTCACGCCTCGCCATTGAGTGTCGCCTCATCACAAAGCATGTGGCGGTGGTCGTTGTGACTCTCATGGGAAATCGTTACTCCGTCATTTGCTTCCAGAGAGAGAGAGAGAGAGAGAGAGAGAGAGAGAGAGAGAGAGAGAGAGAGAGAGTCCTTGTTTTTTCTTCTTTTTCTTCGCCCACGTCGTCTTTTTTTTTTTTTATCTTTTCTGTTTTCTCTCCGTCTTGATTTTTTTTTTCGTATTTTTTTCAATCCTTTTGTTTTTTTCTTGTCGTTTTCTTTTCTTCCTCTCATCTTTTACTTTCGAGAGAGAGAGAGAGAGAGAGAGAGAGAGAGAGAGAGAGAGAGAGAGAGAGAGAGAGAGAGAGAGAGTAAAGAAAGGGAATCACTATATAAATGAAGGTGAACGCAGCAGTGATGATGGTGGTGGTGGTGGTAGTTTCTTGCGGTACGTATCTGTCTGTCTGTCGGAGTGTCGGTCGATGGCGGCGGTGGTGATGGGAGGGCAGACCGACAGCTGACTCTTTAAGTGCCTCTTTGAATGAGCTTTCGTACACTCAATGGACGTTATCGAACACTGGTATAGAAAAAAATATATAAAAGATAAATAAAAAGTCCATATATATAGCTTAAGTAATTTATTTAGTTATTTCTAGTACGCGTCTCCTTTTAAATGATTACGTTTCAAGTGTATCAGTTAAGAAACATTCACACTTTTTATTTCTCTCGTTTTCTTTTCTATTATTTTTTTTTATACGAGAAGAATGTTAGATGTAAAAAGGTGCGGTGGAGTAGAAATCTTAATGCAAGGGAGGGGTGACTATTGTGGCCTTTAGAACGTGAGGGGAGCAATGCAGTTTGGTGGTGTTTGTTTGATTGGCTTGGCTGGCTTGCTGGATTGTTGGACTGTTTGGCTGGTTAATGTAGTGGATGGTTGGCTTGTATACCTGCTTTTGTGTGTCTCTAATGGTGATGACGATGATGGTAATAGTAATGGTAATGAATGGTGGTAATGGTAATGGAAGTGGTTTGAACAGAACAAGGGTGTTGATAGTGACAATAACTGTAATGTTAATCGTAGTAATAGCACCAGCAACAATGACGATGATGATGATGATGATGATGATGATGAAAAGTAATGATAATAAAGAAGGACAACGTAAAATAACAACTATAACAATACATAATAAAAACGATAATACGAAACCACAACTCCCACACCCTCATCATCACCACTATCACCGCCAACACCACCACCACCCTCACGGCCAGGCCCATCACCACCCATCCACACTGAACACATTGCGAGAGCGCCTGCCTCGAGACACACATAGCTCACACATTCACACTCCAGTCACGAAGATCCTCAATGAAATACTTGTGTAAAATATAGGAAATTGCCAGTTACGTGTGTTCCTTGAGGCTTCCAAAGTATTACAGCCTTGCCGCACAACACTCCTGCTCTCTTATTGAATAGCATAGAGTGTTTGAGTTTGACTTAACACATGCTTCAAAATGCTCTAGTGAAGTTTACCATCTTTGCTTGCGATGGACAGTAGTAGTTTCGTTACTAATAATTCTCCTAATCACTGCTCAGTTTGTGCATTTCAAGAAACACGAGGTTATCTAAGTAATAATAATGATTGACGTCTCCAAATTCAGTGGCGATATTTCCCCAAAAATGGTCTAATAGTAATACTGACGGTGATGTAAGTGATAGTTCTTAACCTTTTGGCTACAATATGCAACAGTTCCCGCCACGAAAAGCGCTGTACACGATCTTTACAAGCACTGATGAGAAAGAATAACGTTTTTCTTTCTTTTTCTTCTCTCTTTCTCTTTTTCTTCCAGTGTCTCCTGAGCATAACATTTAAAAAGGATCGAAATAGAAGTGAGAGTGATGTAGGAATGATGTAGCAGAGAGTAGTGAGAGAGAGAGAGAGAGAGAGAGAGAGAGAGAGAGAGAGAGAGAGAGAGAGAGAGAGAGAGAGAGAGAGAGAGAGAGAGTAGTGTATCTGCGTGTACTGTGTCCCCTTTACCCTCCACCACCACCACCACCACCACCACCTCTCGATTCTCTCCTGATCACGCCTCACAAATCCTCTTCCCGAGACTGATTAAGCCTTCATTTTACACTTCTCTCCCTGCCTGTCTCTCTTTCTCCCTCCATCATTTCCTCTTACCATCCCTCCCCCTCCCTAACGTCCTCTGCCTCCTTCCCTTCCCTCCCTCCCTCTCTCCGTCCCTGCCTCTCCTCTCGCTTCCCTTCACCTGGTCACACACAGATTACAGCACCACCTCCAGTGTGTGTGTGTGTGTGTGTGTGTGTGTGTGTGTGTGTGTGTGTGTGTGTGTGTGTGTGAGTCACTAGTGGTTTGTAAGTCATAAACAGTGACAGTGTATGACGTACGTTATTTATAGATCTATGAGAGAGAGAGAGAGAGAGAGAGAGAGAGAGAGAGAGAGAGAGAGAGAGAGAGAGAGAGAGAGAGAGAGAGAGAGAGAGAGAGAGAGAGAGAGAGAGAGAAAATGAGTGTGTGTGTGTGTGTGTGTGTGTGTGTGTGTGTGTGTGTGTGTGTGTGTGTGTGTGTGTGTGTGTGTGTGTGTGTGGGGACGTGCAATGTGTGTACACGCCTGCACACCTTTGGGAAGGGTCGGGGGCGCCTCCCCAGAGCGAGTGATCCCCTTAAGGGACACAATGAGAAGTGACACAAAAACCTGGCGTCTTTTTACACCTGGAGAGGGCTAGTGGGGGAGGCGGGGCGGCGCGGGTAATCCTGTGTGGAATTTCGGTGTTTTGAAAAGAAGAAACCTCGAGTGACACTTAACAGACTGGCTATTGCTCGCCCCTGACGCGAGATTGACTTGCCCACACTTACCGTGCTCTATCGCCGGCCACATTACGTCAGGGATACTCAGATTTCTCTTTTTTTAATATACTTTCTATTTTCTTTACGACAGATATAATCTCACTCCTATCTCAGCCAATCGTGAACAAATGCCGTGCTGGTCCTTCGCTTCTTCTTCCTCCTTCTCTCCCCCCTCTTTTCCCTTCACCTCCTCTTCTCACACCAGCCACCTTATTTAACTCTACGCGAAATCACTCCGCCGTGACCTCCTCCTCAAATTACAATTAGGCACCGTAAAAACTAATTAATGTGACTTATGAGACAAGTAAATGAAGCCGCTCGTTCCGCCCCTGACTTGACATCCTTCTTCCTGCACGTAAAAATCTTCTTCTTTGTTCTTCTAATAAAGTCGTCTTCGTTAAAAGTAAAGGAAAATGAGTTACACTGAAAAATTTCTTTGCTTTATATGTTTTTTTTTTTCTTGTATTCCTTTGTGAGTTATTTTCATCCTGAAGTGTGTGGTGTGTGTGGTGCAAAGTAGCTTAAAGGCAGGTGAGAAAGGTGATGGCATGGGGAGTTGTGATGATGAAAGGGAAGGAAGGTGGTGACGTGGAAATAATAATGATGCCAAAGTGGTTGAAGGGAAAAAGGATAATGAGGTGTACTTAAGCAAAATGGAAGGAAAATAGACAAATATGTGAAGGAAACATGTATTTTTTTATATCTATATATAAGTTACCGGCGCGAATCAAGGTGTGAAAGGTCAGTCTTCAGGTGATGAGCTAGAAGGAGGTAACTGATTCACTCCTGGGAGGTTGAAGGTAAACAGTACATTAAATATTTAAACCTGAACAGTCTCTTACTTCCCTGCATGGAGAGGAGAGGAAATTAGGTTGGGGTGTGAGGGAAGGAGGATGACTAAAAGGGATATATGTACACACACACACACACACACACACACACACACACACACACACACACACACGCGCACATCAAACTTTGAAGATACCTCTCACTCACTCCAAAAATAAGTACAAATATAAATAAACAAACATTCCGGAGCCACCTCGCACACACTCGCCTCACACCTGCCTCAATCAAGCGGCCGCCGCCTCCACAAGCTGCTTTTCCCCGCCGCTAGTCGCCCTCAAAGCCGCCCTCCGCCGCCGCCGCCGCCACCTCACTCGTCTGGGGGGACACGTTGGAGCCTCTTTTTGTTGGCTCCTGAGGTGTGTTTTCCGAGGGAGTAAAGCCTCGCAGCGCGGCGGAGCGGGAGAGAGAGAGGAAGAGAGAGACGCTGGGATTGTAAAGCTGGGAGGAATTTGTCACTTTCGTTTAATGGAAGGAAGACAGAATCGCATCGGTGTGTGTGTGTGTGTGTGTGTGTGTGTGTGTGTGTGTGTGTGTGTGTCTGTGTGTGTCTGTCTGTCTCGCCTCGTCTCGCCTCGCCTTGCCTGTCGCCCGCCATTCAGGCTCCGTGTGTAGGAATTGCCTTTTTTATTATTGTTATCTTTATTCTATTGGAAGGAAATGATTAAAGTTTTTTTTTCTAGCGAGTTTTTTTTTTTTTCTTATCACTATTATTGATTGAGTTATTGGGTTTCCGGTAGTGGTGATGGTGATGATGATAAGATAGGAAAATAGGGTTTGATTTCTCTCT
Organism: Portunus trituberculatus; assembly: GCF_017591435.1. NCBI lineage: Eukaryota > Metazoa > Arthropoda > Malacostraca > Decapoda > Portunidae > Portunus > Portunus trituberculatus. Next base: position 4,377,615 of record NC_059297.1, on the reverse strand, counting down.
CTCTCTCTCTCTCTCTCTCTCTCTCTCTCTCTCTCTCTCTCTCTCTCTCTCTCTCTCTCTCTCTCTGTCTCTCATTTTAGGCAGATTACTGTGATAAAATTAGATCTGAAAAAGACAAATTGTGCTGCAAATAATTTCTCTGTTGAAAGATGAAGTGTTAAAAAGTACTAAGCGGAAGGGTGCGTGTGTGCGTACATGTGTGTGTGTGTGTGTGTGTGTGTGTGTGTGTGTGTGTGTGTGTGTGTGTGTGTGTGTGTGTGTGTGTGTGCGTGCTTGGTGTTGTACTGATGTGTTACAGACAGAGGGAGATGAGGAGGAAGAGGAGGAGTTTGAGAGGGACGCTTCTCAGAGTTTCATGCCTCCGAGGGAAGAAAAAAAACTTCAAAGTATCTCTGTGTTGGGAGAGCAAAAATGTTAGTGTGGTGTGGCGCGGCGCTGGACAGAGTAAAAACGTTGTGTGTTTTCTGGATGGCCTCGACAGCGTGTAGGAACTCTATTTATGTGATGTTGTGGTTTGTGTATTATTGCTCTCTCTCTCTCTCTCTCTCTCTCTCTCTCTCTCTCTCTCTCTCTCTCTCTCTCTCTCTCTCTCTCTCTCTCTCTCTCTCTCTCTCTCTGTGTGTGTGTGTGTGTGTGTGTGTGTGTGTGTGTGTGTGAAGCAAGCATAAAACCTGAAGTTGCGCGTGGAAAACAAGCAAGTTTTTGCATAATTTCTTGTCCATAACCTTGACAGTGCAACGTTCCCCCCAATACCTTCCCCCTCCCGACGTTCCCCCGGCCCCTAAACGCTGCTAGACCTCTCGCCCCTGAATTTCCTCCGCCCTTGCCGCAGCCACGAGTCCTCCTCCTTCTCCTACTCCTCCTCCTCCCCGGGCTGTCATGTACTACAACGTGGGGGTGGGACGCATATCATGTGCTACACGATGAGATGAAAAGGATGGTGGTGAGGGCCCGGCACCGTGTTGCATTTTGGTGTTCTTGTACCTATTAAATTCTCATTTCTTCCCCCGTGTTTATTCTCTCTCTCTCTCTCTCTCTCTCTCTCTCTCTCTCTCTCTCTCTCTCTCTCTCTCTCTCTCTCTCTCTGGTAGTTCCGATTTATTTTTTCTCTTCTAAACCTTTAACACTCTCTCTCTCTCTCTCTCTCTCTCTCTCTCTCTCTCTCTCTCTCTCTCTCTCTCTCTCTCTCTATCTATCTATCTATCTATCTATCTATCTATCTATCTCTCTCTCTCTCCCTCCCACTTCCTTCCCTTCTCCTCCTTTCTCTTCCCTTCCCTTCCCTTCCCTTTCCATTTCTCCCTCCTCGCCCCTTCACTCTTCCCCCAACCATCCCACCCTCCCATCACCCTAACCTACCCCGCCGGCCGTCCAGTAAAGACAATGGGCGGTAATTTAGCTGAGGATTGTCGATCAGTTGTCCGAATCCGTCACCAGCGACCCGCCCTTTACCACTAATTGCCGTCTTGTTAGCGTCTCCCGACCTCCCTCGCGCTAGCCCTCCCCCGCCTGACGTGCATTAGACCACTCACCTGTGATAGGCAAGGCGGGGACCAGGTGGGGTGAAGGGTATGTGGTCTGGGAGGAGGTGTGCGTCATGGGCAGCGGTCGGGATGCAGCGCCCTGACGGAGTGCAGCTGTCGGACCTTCCCCCTCTACTCCTTGCCCTCCTCCACCCCTCTGTCTCTCTTTCCTGCTGCCGCCCCCTCTCCTCCTCCTCCTCCTCTTTCTCTCTCCCTTCCCCATCCCCCTCAGTTACAGATATCGGCTAATTATTATATTTATTTTTGTCCGCTTTGTTTTTTCCTAATGAGCATCTACTGGGTGGTGAAAGAGCAGGGGGTGGGGAGCCACTGGGGACTTTGAGGCTGTAACGTGACCTACCTCAGCTTCAGTGTGACGAGGAGGTGATGTGATGAGAGAGAGAGAGAGAGAGAGAGAGAGAGAGAGAGAGAGAGAGAGAGAGAGAGAGAGAGAGGTGGTATGCTTTGAACACGCATACACACACACGGTTTTAGTAAATATCAACAAGTACTATCGCGTTTGTTTCGTTACTAGCGTTTTTATTTGTAAAGTCCCCCCACTCACACAATCATTCATTCACCCGAGGCTTGTAGCGAGACGGGCATGACACGACACCAGTGGCCTAAACCAGCTGAGATATTCCATTATGCCTGCAAAACTTCGGTGTGTGGGGTGTTTGTACCTATATTCATGGTCAAAACTTGAGTAACCTGCCTGTGTTGTTACGTGAGGTCTCTAAGCTAAGCTCTCTACTCGTTTTAGAATTCAACAGTTTTGTTTTAAAAAGGGACTATTACGAGGTTAGAGGACATAAGATTTGGGGGAAGAGCTGTATGTAGTGGAGAGGCATTTTACTCTTAGCAAATTAGAGGTTTTGATTTTCTTTTTTTAGAGGGGAAACATTTAAGATATCTGAAAACACAGCAGCACGTGAACAAGCTTCGGGTTACGACTGTACATAGAAGAGAAGAGACGAGACGAGAGTAGTGTGTATTGAAAACTTCAGAGGCTGCAGCGGTTCAGTGTTTCGAATGAGTAGTGAGTAAATATCCCTGAATGACCTAAGATGCCATACTCCATTCACTCCGGGATGGCAATGAATCAGTGGTAAGTCTGAATGCCGCGGCGACGCCCTCCCCTCATAGCGAGTTATTCCTTCCTCTATGTTTTGCGGCGAGCCTCGGGATTAGTGGGTATAAACATGCAATTTACTATTCGTATCAAAAGTATATCCTGTTTCTTATGAATACTGTATTATTATGCACGTGATGATCCGCCCAACCTTCGCCTTCACTGTTGTTTTGTGGTGTGGAAATGTTGTGCTTAGATTCACACACACACACACACAAACACACACACACACACACACACACACACACACACACACACACACAGAGAGAGAGAGAGAGAGAGAGAGAGAGAGAGAGAGAGAGAGAGAGAGAGAGAGAGAGAGAGAGAGAGAGAGAGAGAGAGAGAGAGAGAGAGGTAGAACATACACACACACACACACACACACACACACACACACACACACACACACCAATAGAAATGGGAGATATAAACAGGAACAGCCATACCAATATAGAAACCTAAAGAAACATGCGATAAAGACAATGAAGAAGAAGAAGAAGAAGAAGAAGAAGAAGAAGAAGAAGAAAGACTCAGATAACCAAGGGCACAGACAACTATAAGTGAAAACTTTTCGAGAGCAACACCTGAGCTCCTCCTCCTCCTCTTCCTCCATGTCTCTCTCCCCTTTCTCCCTTTACTTTCCTTCTCGCCTCACTCCCCTCGCCCCGCCTCCCCTCCGCCGCCTGACCTTTGCTGGATAAACATCACCATTTTACGTTTTCCCGACACTATTTACCAACTTCAGAGGCTTATCAAGAACCGCCAGTAACCACCCTCGCCCTTACTTGGT
>NC_059297.1:4341670-4369170 GCF_017591435.1 Portunus trituberculatus | reverse complement strand
AGTAGTAGTAGTAGTAACAATAATTGTTGTAATAGTATAGAGAAAAGTTAACGTTCATGGTGCTAGGAGCGATAACCATGTAGGGGCAGAGTTCAGGACAGTAATCTTAATTGCAGTCACTGAGGAAGGCAGTGCATGGGCCGGAGTGCCAGGTGCGCCCTCGAAAAGTACCATGACGGCTCCTACTTTTAAGACACTTGCCCTCATTCCCTGGCAAATCTATATCGCACTGTGACTTGATTAAGATATTTGATTTGAAAATGTATGTATTCTTAAGGATAGAAATAAGGACAGTGTGGAAGGACAGGTTGATGGATGAATGGATGGATGACTGTCAGAGGCTCACGTGACTTTCATCCAGTACCTTATGACTCGTTGAATGTGTATTAACCTTTTCTCTGCTACAGGTGTCCTTTGTTAACATTAAAAGCACTGTTAAAAAAAAATACTTGCTTAGACACACATACAATAATATAAGATTAACTGTCCTGTAATGGTGTGGTGTCATAAACATGCAAGCTGCTTTGGAAAGAATCGTGTAGCATTGAAAAGATTGATTATTACTCCTGAGATAAATGAAGATAGAATTTTAGTTAATTTTAGTGAGCTAATTGTTCTGCCATCTACAATTAACCCTCTGACTATTAATGAGAGTCAGATAAGTGTTACCTCAATATTGTAAACACAGGCCCAAATAAAACTTCAGTATAAGAAATCAACAGTGCCAACTATTCCATCACTAATACTGCCCTTTAAAATTATGCTCCTAAATCCACAACACCAGCAATCTTAAGAGAAATAATGGCAGTCAGAGGGTTAAGAATTTGATCACATGTGCATGCCTTCAGTTTACAATTAAGTTATCTAATCATATGTTTGGAAATGAGGACAAAAAGTGGGACTGATATGGTCTTTTAAGCCCCGCCCGGATCACCAATACCTGTATCATGTGTGTGTGTGTGTGTGTGTTCCTGGCCACGAGCTACAGGCGGCGGGGCTTAGGGAAAAGAGCCATCCAGGTCGGAGAAGTGTCCCACGAGGCCTAGTTATACCTTTTCTACCTGTGTCTTATTTGTTGTTAATGACGCCTCTCTCCCTCGCCACCTCCTGCTGCCTTGCCCTCCGCCCCTCGCTTCCTCCCTCCTCCCTTCTCCTCCTCCCCTCCATCCTCATCGGCCTTTCTCCATTCACTCCCTTTTTTTCCATTTTCTTCTCTTATCCAGTACAGCGAGCTTTTCCTTTTTGTACTATTTTTTTCCCTCATTCATGGTTTACTTCCTTCTCTTTCTTCCGCCTCTTCCTCTTGTTCCTCCTCTTCCTCCTCCTCCTACTCCTCCTCCTCTTCCTCCTCCATGTTCCATTTTTTTTTCCATGACTCCTGTTCTCTTTCACTATAGTTTTTGTGGTTTGTCTCTCTTACCTTCTGTCCATCTTCTCTAAACACCTCCACCTTATCATTCATTATCTTCACTTTATCCTCCTTCTCTTTCCATTCTTCTCCTCCTCCTCCTCTTCCTCCACCCATCCATCCAATTCACTCAATTTCTTCCTCCTCCCCCCTCACCCACATCATCACCCCCTCCGCATCTACTTGTCCAATATAATATCCCCATCCGGACCTTTCCCTCTTCTACTTCCTAACTGCACCTTATTTGTATTCCTTTTGTTTTAGCAGGAGAGAGAAAAAAAAGAGTTTGTCTTCTTTTCTTGCAGGCAAATGTTTCCTCAGGTGAAATTTAGAGTATCCGGACTGGACCCGAAGGCGAAGTACATCCTGCTGCTTGACATCGTGGCGGCTGATGACTGTAGATATAAGTTCCACAACAGGTATCCGCCACACTTCCCTTCTCTCGGTTCCAGTGACACCAACACCATCTATTCTTTTCTCTATCTCTCTCTTGGTTTTCTGCTTCTTCTCTCTCTGTCTCTTTCTACCCCTCAGTCTCATTCTGAATTTCTCTTTCCTCTATTTCTTTTTCTGCATCGGTATTGTTTGCTTTTTTCGTTTTCATTTCTATATATGATTTTTTTTTCCTTCCTTATCTCTTTTTTTTCTCTTTCTCTGATTTCTCCGTTTTTTTTCTCTCTCTCTAGTGTTTCTTTTCTTTTTTTCTTTCTGTTTCTTCATCATCTGCTTTCCTGGGCGTTCTCTTTTTTTTCTCATGGTTTTGGTTATTCTTCTATTTTTTTCTCTCCTTTATCATTTCTACACACACTTATACACACACATGCTCACACACGCATGAACGTACTACTTACTTACACACACACACACACACACACACACACACACACACACACACACACACACACACACGCCTGATTGCGCCTGCCTTCGGTGTGGCATCTTCAGCTTCCTGTTCCTCCTGCGCAAGGCTTCTCGTGTTTCTTTGCATATTTTTTATTCATTTATTTATTTTTCTCTAGGTGCTGGCTGCTCTGGTTCTCTGTGTGTCCCTTCGTTTCTCCCTCCACCACCACCACCACCACCACTGCCTCCACCTCCTCCACCACAACCACGCTTCGCTAACCCCCCTCGTGTTTCACCCTCCCACCTCCTCCCTCCCTTATTTTTTTATGATTTCTGTCACTATTTACTCTATCAAAAGCCTTGTTGTTATTCTTGCAGACGTATGTTTCCTGCCTACAAAGTTCGGGTCTCTGGGCTTGACAAAAAAGCCAAATACATCTTACTTATGGACATCGTAGCAGCCGATGATTGCCGCTATAAGTTCCATAACAGGTATTGTGATAGCAGAAGATACCACCCCGCCTCCCCTCCACACAACGAGCCTCATAGCTCAGCCAGGCGTGTCCCGGTGGCTCTCTCAGACACTCCCTACTCCCGATATCTCATAGAATTCCTCATAGATGAGTCGCCTTGTGTATAGTTTCTGCCATGTTGAAAGAGATCAGAACCCGCCTTGCTCACCTGTACATACTGTTGTTATTATCTACGGCCTTAATAAAGTGGTTGTTTGGATCCCACTCCCCGCCCCTCGAGTAAAATGCACACGCGGTGCCGCACATCCCTCCCCCCCACCTCCTCGCTCAGCCACGTCATTCCAACACTCGTGACGGTACTGTTAGTAGAGTAGAATGATCTTTTTGATCTTGTAACAGTACCCTATCCTCTCACTCCCTCCTTCCTTCACTATTTTTTGTTGCTTATATCAAAGCCCCCTCCCCCCTCACTTAGTCACTGCCACTACCCTACCTTCCCTTCTTTCCTCCACCTGCACAGTCTGATCAGGTCCTCACCTCGGCAGTGTCTCGATGCCGTAACCTTTTTCGTTCACGCTGAGGCACCAGTGGTATTGTTTTGAAGGATCACACTGGAGAGAGACGTGCTATGATCCGTCACTCCCTTGCTCTCTCACCCTCCCCTCTCCCTCCCCATCCATTCATTCCTTCCCCGTTTCACTCTCCACAAGATTATTATTACTTTTCTTTTTTTATACCCGTGAGTATCGCGGTGTTAGACGAAATGGTAAAGATGAGCCGTTTTATTTTGTCTCCCTTTGCCATTAGCTCCTCTTTCCTTGCCCGGCTCAAGTTTTACCCCCCCACCTCTCCCTTCTTCTCCAGTGATAAATATCAAAATGATTGCAATTCCTTAACTCGTCTTTCTCCGGCTATAAACTAGGCAAGAAGGCATTCCTTACCGCGAAGTCTTATGAAGTGTGTTAAGGTATAAATGTACGATTTGTTTTAAACATGGAACTACGATATCCGACACCGTTCGGAGAAATCAAGGCAACTATTCATTAACGAAAATGCGTAAAAGAAATTGACGCAACATCTGTACTTCCTCGAGGCACAAAAAGTTGTAACCAACCACGTCGTGTTCAAGGCTGCAGAAGGTTCGCATGCCTTCACTGAGATTAAAAAAAGATCCCGAGAATAAAGGAGGCTGATCACTGATGCAGAAAGTTACAAGCCACCGCTTAGCTTCACAAAAGATATACCAGGAAAGCTGCAGAATATTCACCAGCCCTTCCCCACCCGCTGAATAAGTTAGCGGCCGCCCAGGCCTAACACCGCTGCCAGAATGGCGGAGACGTCCCTCCCACCCACCTAGCGAGTCCTCCTGCTACCACGTGCCTCACACACACTGTTCTTAGCGATCCTGCGTTACTCTTGCTGCGAGATGCCCTTTGGCTAGCCTCACCTAGAGACTCACCTGCATGGCTTTCTCCTAATCCTTTTCCTGCTCATCCTCCTCCTTATCATCTCATCTTACTCTCTTGAGTCCATCGAGTCTGATAAAATATTAATCATTTTTCCTTCCAAGGTTTATTTCTACGCATGAGCTTCGTGTTTTATTTGACGGTTCACCTGTTTACCTTCCTGACTCACCAGACCCAGTCCTACTTATATCACCTGCCTCAACGCAATGACTCACCCGACAAGTGACTCAAGTTTGCATGTTCTTTCTATAGACGTCTTGCCCTACTTGTCCTCCTGCTTCACTGGCGAACTCCCTCAACCATTACCATCACTTGCTGCTTACCATTGACTTCCATAATGGCTCTCCTAACCTCCATAGACTCAATTCATACAATTCTTTGATGACTTACTTGATGTTTCATTATTAATCTACTTGTTATCACAACGCCACATTGACTCACCAGCCTCCAGGAGGCAAGACTCGTTTCCCTCCGCGTCATCTCTTTTTATCTCTGCGCATGTTTTCTTCACTCTTTTTTTTTCTTATCGTTAAATCTTTTTTTTTTTTCTTATCGTTACATCTTTTTTTACTCACACCTGCATCTTCGTTCACGCGCACCTGCCGCCTTGCCCATCACTGCCTCCCCCCAGCCCGAGTAGTGTAGTGGTAGTTAGTGCGCTGCTCCCTCCTGGCCCCACACACTCTTTCTCTCCGTCACGTGGGCCCGTGACCCTCCCTCCCTCCCTTACTCCCTCCCTCCCTCCCTCCGTATGCCACACTCACCTCTTCATCTGAGTATCCATTTATTTTGCTTTTCTTTTTCTCTCAGTATTTGTTGTCACCATGCTTGAAATACCAACGTTATATCATGATATATAATTTTGATCTTTAATTATTTTTTCTATCTGAAAATAAAATTTTAACCAGAATATTAGATGTAGCATATATATATATATATATATATATATATATATATATATATATATATATATATATATATATATATATATATATATATATATATATATATATATATATATTAGATCAAATTCATCTTGAATATATACTGTGTCTGATAATGAAGGAGCATGAGGTGTGGGAGCCACAGCCTGTGGGCGTGGTCGGAATCTGTGACAGAGACTGGAGCACATCCTCGCTACAGCACCCTTGCCTCCCCGTGCGCCATGTCCCACTGGCTGCCCTGCTGTCTCTGCTGTCCCTGTCATGTCTCGCTTCATCGCACCAACACATCAGCCTGTGAAGGCCCAGCAGGGCGTGCTGTTCGCCGCCTCATGGCCACTCACTGTTGCTGTCTTGCAAAAATTGTTATGATCTTTATAAAAAAATTTTGAGAACCAAGGAAAATTTACATAGTCATTGGAGAAACATCTCCTTTTTACTTGATACCGGCACTTTAGGCTGCAGTCTGTTATAACAGAATAATATTGTGTAAAAAATAAAGAATATTCAGTTTCTCAAATGAGCCTTGAGTCAGCATTGCTTTAGCGAGGATGTGCTGAAGGCCTCGCCTCCCCACCCAGCCTCCAGCTACGCCAGCCCGCCTCACCGCCCTCCTCTCCCTGCAGCAGGTGGATGGTAGCCGGTAAGGCGGACCCGGAAATGCCCAAGAGAATGTATATCCACCCTGACAGTCCAGCCACGGGGGAACAGTGGATGCAGAAGGTGGTCTCATTCCACAAGCTAAAACTCACCAACAACATCACCGACAAACACGGCTTCGTAAGTATTGAGCTTCTGTTTCTCCATGTTACAGTATAGGCAACATGTCACGTGTTACAGCTAGGGAACTTGATTGCAGTTTGTCTGATGCTCAGTGTATGCCTTAGTGTAAATAATTTTTATGTTATGCAATGCCCGAGGGTCTAGCGGTCTGTGGTTGTCTCGAAGTAAATCGTTTTATGGGGAAGCTGTTTATGACAAAGAACTCACGCTGTGCCGCCGCTACGAGGTGGTGACGGCAAGGTCATCTTGATGAAGTCTCTAGCTACATTTCATTCATTTTGTGCGTAGAAAAGGTTATACTTAAACCTTCGGTGAAGAGATGGCCCATGCACGTCTGTTGTGGTGCGTAATGACTTGGAAACGTTGTCTGGCACTGAGGGATTCTTGTCTTGCTGTCGACTATCATAATAATTTCAACACTAAGAAGGAAAAACTTAAGAATATTGATAGCTACGGTGACAATAACGATGATGGTGATAGCAATAACAACAACAACACCACCACCAACAACAACAACAACAATAATAATAATAATAATAATAATAATAATAATAATAATAATAATAATAATAATAATAATAATAATGATAGTAATAATAATAGTAATAATAATAGTAAATCCCCACTAACCTCACACTACACGCCCTGATGGCACGGTCACGGTCACGGGTCACTCAGCCCAGAGCCACCCACCTCCCCGCCTCGTCCCGCCACCCGCCGGTACTCGCTAACCTTAACCTGACCCGCCTGGCCGCTGAGGCATAAACCGTCGCCTTGGTTTTATACATCAGACCAAAACAAACACGGGCGATAAACTCCTATTTGGGGAGAGGGCATAAAACCTGTCTGGCATAGTTTATCTGGGTGCTTTATCGCCAAGCCTCTGCGCGGGGATCCTCGTTGCGGTTTATCGCTTTATTATTACAAAGCAACCCGAGGCAACATGGCGGCGGTGCTGGTGGTGGTGGTGAGCTTAGTGGTGGTGATGGTGGTGGTGGGGACCTATTATCCCGCGACCCGTTGATGCTTTAACTAGCTGATAGGGCGCGTCATCCCCCATACAACCACCACACCACAACCCCTTCATCCCCTGGCCTCCCCGTGTGTGGCAGTTGTGCGGAGCCAAGGCTCGTGTTCAAATATTCTGCGATTAATTTAAGATTGGTATTTCGAGTTTACGTGTTAGCATATAATTAGACACTATCGGTGGTGAAGGTGACGGTGATGGCAGTGGTAATGGCAATGGTAATTGTTGTAGTGGTGGCAAGAGTTGTATGTAGTTGTATAATAGTAAAGGTAGTCGTAGTAGTAAAAGTCGTATTTATATTAGGAAGAAGAGGTTTGGAATACAGCATAGGTTAATATAAACATTAGTTCGGGAAGCTTTTATTTCATCTGACTGGAATTCATTAATATGGAGAAGAAAAAAAGTGGCGTAGGAAGGGATATTTTGGTTACCTGACTAAAATATTTACCCGCTTAATGTTTAAAGGTATTGACTGTTTTGGTGCGGACAGCATCTGTGGGACTTTCAAGACTTTGGGAAGAACTCAAACCAAAACTTTTAACTCCATGTTGCGCTTTTCTCGTTTTAAATTCCTCTACTTTATTATTTCAAGCAAGCGAGAAATGTGTGTAGCAAAAAAACAGCTTCACCATCAAAGCTTTCGTTTAAATTTGCAGCAAGAAAAAAGAATAAGTGAGAAAACCACGGAAATTTGTTTATTTATTTTCCAATGGCAGAGCACGCAGGATCCCTGATGTTACCTAGCTTTTGTGTGGCGGCGAGTACATGTTTTAAGATGCTTGGTGTGTTACGTACAGTGCGTTTCGTGACAGATCATCCGTACCCAGTATAGCTACGTTCGGTGATAGTAGTGGTGGAGGTAGATATAGTAGATAAAGAAAGAGCAGTATGGGTTTAGTGGTAGTAGTAGTAGTAGTAGTAGTAGTAGTAGTAGTAGTAGTAGTAGTAGTAGTAGTAGCAGTGGTAATATAGTAGTAGTTATTGTTGTTGTCTACATCGTTGTCGTCACCGTCACCAGCAGCAGGGTAGTGGCGTGTGCCAGACTGTCTATGGTGAGGTGCTGTAATGCCGCGTCCTCACCTCCGCTAGTCATCCATCACGGCCCGAGGACCTGCTCCCTACCGCCCTGACGCGGCGATCAGGGAACACCTTGATACCAGCCAATCACCGCCTCGATAAGCATCACGGCCGTCAGCGGGGCCAATCACCGCATTCCGTGACGCCAGGCGAGGGGCGGGGTGGAGGGGCCGTCATGGCGCTGATACGACGTCATGCAAAAATGTGCGCATGATGCTGAACGATCTCCGGGGAAAGTCCTGAAAACACCGTGAAACATTTTGGGTATCAGTGATTCTATAATTCTTGGCTAAGGTACTAAATGTCTCCTAAACTCAAAGAGAGGGGAATCGTTAGGAGCGCCGTGAATTGTGCTTTTTATCCTTTAGTAATCACGTGTTTCTCATGCGGTACGTCACTGAAAATAAAAACGAACAAGAAATAACTCGCGTACCAAGAGTGATTATGACCCAGAGGAGGAAGGATGCAGCAGTGTGTGTGTGTGTGTGTGTGTGTGTGTGTGTGTGTGTGTGTGTGTGTGTGTGTGTGTGTGTGTGTGTGTGTGTCTGCGCCAATGCTTGCGACCAAACTTTCACTGGTATTAGTCTCCTTATAATCAATACACACAAAAAAAAAAAAACAGAATGAAAAAAAAAAAATCAAAATGTATATGCAATAAGAAATATAACATAGCATGAAGTAAGTAACAGTTCAGTTCCCGCGCCAGCTCTCACACTGCTTGTTGAGGCGTCACTTACACTTATTAAATCCCGGAGAGGCGGCGCGGGGCGGGAACACACTCAGCACAGAGCGGGGCGGGATGGGGCGAGCTGTGTGCCGCCGCCCACACCTCGTCGCCCATTGTTGTGGGTCGTGTCCCTCAGGTCCTCCGTTGAGTGGCCGCTTGTCCCTACACGGGTCCGCCGCGCCCGCCCGCACCCGCTAATGCCGCGTAATGATGCCCTTGCCCGGGCCTTTGTTGGCGGTAATGGTATTGCTGTAGCCATTTGTATTTCCCTCCTTATGAATGGTAATGGATGGGGGAGGGGGAGGCAGCGGCGGCCCAGGACTGTGGGAGAGAACAAGAGGGAGGAGGAGAAGGAGGAGGATGAAGATGAGGAGCGTGGAGGTTAGTGAGGATGCTGTGGGAGGGTTAAGGGTGCAGGAGGGTGAGGGATTGAGGATTCAGGCAAAGGGAGGTGGATGAGAGAGCAGTGGGAGAGGGTGATGTGGTAATGTTTTGTAGGCTTTCAGAGAGAGAGAGAGAGAGAGAGAGAGAGAGAGAGAGAGAGAGAGAGAGAGAGAGAGAGAGAGAGAGAGAGAAAGAGAGAGAGAGAGTGTGATTAAAACCCACTGAAATTTCCGAAAGCACGGTAATAAAGATACTAACAATAACACAAATTACTACTAAACCCTTAATAAAAATCACCACCACACTACACCACTAGCATACCACAACACCACTAGCACACCACCACACCACCACCACACCGGCTATGTTGATTAAAGGTCCATGGTGAGGAGGTGATCCATCAAGCCATCAGCCAATCAGCTACCAGGGTGAGCCTCGGGAGAGCTAATCACCTCAGGGCTGTAGGGAGAGGGCGCTGGAGGCTTGTCTAGGAACCCGGAGTTAGCCTTTGTTAATGGCAAAATCAGATAACACATGCCGCCCCGCTATCTGGAACCCGCCCTGCCTTGCCGCCACCCCCACCTCCATCAGTCCGTCTTGTCTTTTTTTTTTTTAGCGATTAGGGGCGAGGTGAGTGAGTGCTTAGGGCGGGCGAGGGTGACCCGAGCTGAGGGAGGAACCAAACAGAGCAGGACATTAACGAGTCGAGTCTGTTGTTAATATGCAAATCAGTCATGCTTGTTAGACGCAGGGGAAGAAGCATCAGAGAGAGAGAGAGAGAGAGAGAGAGAGAGAGAGAGAGAGAGAGAGAGATAGTGAATGCTATTTTAATAAAGATAGTGCATTCGTGTCTTCATTTGATAGTGCAAGCCAAGTATCGCAAAAGTCAGAAAGATAAACAGCGAAAGATAAATATAAATGAAAAAAAGTGAAGGTGGAGTTGGATGAGGAGATGGCGGAGAAAGAAGGGAGGGAAGGGAAGGAGGGAGGGAAGAGGGGGAGGAGGTGACTGTGGAGATGCAAATACCTTAACCAAAATTAGAGAGAGAGAGAGAGAGAGAGAGAGAGAGAGAGAGAGAGAGAGAGAGAGAGAGAGAGAGAGAGAGAGAGAGAGAGAGAGAGAGAGAGAGAGAGAGAGAGAAACTAACTCCAGTCACATATATCTTCGGTTGCAAATGAGTGATAAAAAGATGGATGGAAAGATGTGTCAGATAATATATAGGTAGGTACACCAGAGAGAGAGAGAGAGAGAGAGAGAGAGAGAGAGAGAGGAGAGGAGGAGGTGGGACGGGTAAGCAAGTGATTTAAGACCCGTGTTGAGATCACTCAGCCGCCAGGTAAACCCAGAGCTCCAAGACTCGCCGCCACGTTGCCAATTTGTTAACCTTATTATTTCACTCTGCATAGCCCTGGCGCGCTTTCTTAACTCAGCCGCCGCCGCCCTTGTGCCCTCGTCCTTATCGCTTCCTCCCACTCAAGCCAGAACACCGCCTCGCCCTCTAAGATACGTCCTCAAACAAACTCCGCGGAAGAAATATTGAAGGACTCATCCCTCTGCATTGTCACGACGCTGCCTCTCTCCTTCGGGTTGGCCTTCATCTCGGCCCACTCAAGCTGCATGTATTCAGGATATCTCGAGTGTTCATTGCTAAAACATCACATGTGCTCAGTTGAGATCCATCACTACACGGGTGAGGCGTGGGGAGGATTTGGTTGGTGGCTGTGGCCGGGGTTTGAGAAAGATTGCGTGTCGTGGTGCTCTTCCTTCGCCTTGTCTTTGCTGCGAGAGAAAAATTGTTCGCATTGTTTGTTTCTTCAGTAATTAAGTCTTTTTTTTCATGTACGTACGTCCGTAAAGAGTATTACTTCAAATTCTGTCTTCTGCCTTTACGCCATCAGTGCAATTAATCCCTTCATTAGTATGCATTTTTACCTTGAGTTATGGGTATGATTAGACGATTTTATTTACCTTAGGAAGGGTCTATTGAGGTCGGAAGATTAATGGCCAGAGTCTTCACTATTTTAATGCTCACATAAGTTTCTGAAGCCGTATAAAAATCATCAAATAGTAAGCAAAATGAATATGAAAACGCGTCCTGGTACTGAAGGGGTTAGAAATAATAAAACAAAGAAAAACAAGAGTCTCGATAATGTTTTTCTTCAATCACTTAAGAAAATATATTAAAGGTTAGTTCACGGGACATTTTTTAGCTATTCAATGAAGCAGTAACGACAACAGCAGCAGCACAGTGAGACGTGGCGTGACCCACAGCGCGCCGCCACACAGAATGCGTCCCGCAACACCCAACATTCAACCCGGACACACCTCAGGCTGCTTATTTCTCGCGGTGACACTTCCCCTCTAACCCGACGACTCTGTGTGTGTGTGTGTGTGGTGGAGGTGGACCACGCGTACTGAAGGGCCCACACCTCCCCGCCCCTGCCTCTCCCAGCATTTCTAACACACTCTCGTATATTTCAGCGTTGGTGTCTGGTTTGTACCAAATGCGAAGCGTGAATAATCCCCACAAAATATGTTGACTCAATAAAGACTACTTGTAAATGAAAAATAATAAGTTTTCCTATGTATATTAGTTATTGTTTATTTTCATTTTTACAATATTTAGATTCAACATTGACTTGCATAATGACACATAATCCTCCTTCTATATCCATATTCACAATTATATAATAGCTTGTGTAAGGGACAACGTGACAGCCACTGGTAACCCTATTGAGGCAGTCAGGCGAGTGAGTGTCTCGGGGATTCCAGCCTGGGGGACACTCACCCGCCACTGCACGTACAGAAGGCACCGGCCGATGAACCAAACCCATCATGCTTCAATACGTTCAAGACGCTAACATTGGAATAAGCGACAGAACATTTCAAAGCAGTTAACATTTAGCGGCATAGACACACACACACACACACACACACACACACACACCAGATCGTGATGCTGAGACGAAAGAAAACATTGTCGATAAAATGCTTATCTTTGAAAGCACCACAGTGAACCTCCTCCACTATCACCATCCGTGCCCCGTCCCTCACCCATCCCTGTGCAGTCTCCCCGAACTCTCACAACGCACAGCCACGACCCTCGCACCGCCGCTCACACGCACCTCGCAGCTCGGGGCAGGAGAGGGCCTCTGCACCATTGAATATATATCCTGCAAAGCTAAATCTATCAGGGGCGGCGTTGCATGTCGACTGGGCGGTTGTCCCTGCCCGCCCACAAACACAGCGGCGATAAGTCTCCCGTGGCCTGATGAAGTATGAGCCGACCTTCATAGACTTGCAAAGTGGCCCGAGGGAGGGAGGGGTTGTAGGGGAAGAGCAGGTGGTGGTGGTGGTGGGAGGAGATGAGGAACCACCTGCTATGCTCCTTCCTATACTCCTCCTCCTCCTCCTCCTCCTCCCTCTTCCTATACCCTCCCCTTCCTTCTCTTCTATATCCTCCTCCTCCTCCTCCTCCTCCTCCTCCTCCTCCTCCTCCTCCTCCTCAGTACTGTACGTATAAGCACATATGTAGACATCCAACGTGCACACTCGCATATTCTACTGTCCATCACACACACACACACACACACACACACACACACACACACACACACACACACACACACACACACACACACACACACACACAGAAGCTTATACATACATGCAATCTAAACTCATCAACCGCGCTTACACACACACACACACACACACACACACACACACACACACACACACACACACACACACACACACACACACACACACACACACACACACTATAGAAAGCACATATGGCGAGAGCTGTTGAGGAGGAGAAAGAGGAGGTAGTGGAAGAGGAGGATTAAGAGGAGAAGAAGGAGGAGGAGGAGGAGGAGGAGGAGGAGAAAGAGGATGGGGGCTGTGGAAGAGTGTACAGTGAAGCTATTAAATGGTAAAAGGGTGGAGTTTGAGTACTGAGTCTTAAGCATCCGTGAAATTGAACGCAAGACTAACACACACACACACACACACACACACACACACACACACATATAGCGGCCGTGAACCTTTGGGGCAGAGGAAAGGGTGAGGAAGAAAAGGGAATGGAGGTAAAGGAGAATGAAATGAGAGAAAAAAGGGTAATAAAAAGTAAGGAATGAAGGAAAGAGAGATGGAAAGATAGAAATATAATGGAAAAAGAGATGGATGAAGGATGGAATGAGGTGAGATGGTATTGGAGTTGAGAAGAAGGACGGGAATGGATGAGAAGAGAAGTAGATTGTCACTTCACTGTACAAGATCTCCAACACCCGTCTCTCTCTCTCTCTCTCTCTCTCTCTCTCTCTCTCTCTCTCTCTCTCTCTCTCTCTCTCTCTCTCTCTCTCTCTCTCTCTCTCTCTCTCTCTCTCTCTCTCTCTCTCTATGTATGTATGTATTTTCTTTGTTTGCAAAACACCGCATTTCGTTTCTTTCGCCTCTTATTTGGAGTAACCACAAATTTTTCTACCACATTTCTGTCCTAAATACCTTTCTTTTCCTCCATCCCTCCATTCTTCCATTCCTCCAGTCCTTCTTTCCTCCGTCCTTTATTCCCTAATGCTCTGTACTCTTCCTCCTCTTCCTCTTCCTCCTTTTCCTTCTTGGCGTCGTTTCCTCCACCACCACAGTACATTATCTCTATTGATTTTCGTTTCTGCAGCTTTTTTTTGTTACCTGCTTGACTAATATAATTTTCTTCCCGGCTTCCGCTTTCCATCCTAATTACCCATTTGGCGAGGAGAGCTTTTTAAGGATGGATTCTTGTCATTGTAAGCCTCCCTTCTCCTCCTCCTCCTCCTCCTCCTCCTGTCTTTACACGGTGCCAGGGAAGAAGTGAGCTGGAGAAGGAATCAGGAGGAAGAGTAAAGGAATTTCAGTAGTGGAAAGAAAGAACGCGGAAAGAATGAGTGAGTTTCGGTGCTCATTAATTGGAATATATTTTTGTTATGTAAAGCTCGTGTGTGTGTGTGTGTGTGTGTGTGTGTGTGTGTGTGTGTGTGTGTGTGTGTGTGTGAGTGAGAAGGAAAGTGAGAGAGAGATCTATTAGCTAAGTCTCATATTTCTAACATTGGGAAACTATTTTTTATTCCTTCTTCACTGGTACACTGCAAGTACAATGTAGCCTTACATTATTACCTCCATCTACATACTAAAGCTTAAATTACCTCCTGTTAGACTGTCACTATTATTTCCTTCCTTTCTTCCCTATAGATAAAAATTGTACAGTTTATCACAAAGTCTACCAAACGCCAAGATTACTTACTTATTATTTGCTCCTCCTTTGTGTTCCCTTGTTTGTCGCCTCCTGCCGCCGCTCACTCCATCAGAAACTCGCAGTCGTGGGTGAATATAAAGCTTACCAACTTGCTGGTGGTGATTTGAGAAAACTGTACAGACTTAATAAGTAGTCGGTGTCCAGTACTTGCATATGCTAATCACTCCTCCTCCGCTACTACTGCCTGGGAGGAGAGAGAGAGAGAGAGAGAGAGAGAGAGAGAGAGAGAGAGAGAGAGAGAGAGAGATAGAGATAGAGATAGAGAGAGAGAGAGAGAGAGTATAGGTATGAAGTATACAATATGAAATTAATAAACTCATAAAAAAGATGCATAAATAGGAACTTTGTTTAAAGGCAAATGATATAAAGAATAAATATGATGAACGGAGGAAAGTAGTAACCAAGAAGTGGTGAATAAGTAGGAAGGAGGACATTAGTTACAAGGAAGGAGAGAGTGGAGATTAGAGAGATGGAAGTAGTAGTAGTAGTAGTAGTAGTAGTAGTAGTAGCAGCAGCAGCAGAGCAGTAGTAGTAGTAGTAGTAGTAATAGTAGTAGCAGTTGTATTAGTATTAGTAGCAGTAGCAGTAGTAGTAGTAGTAGCAGTAGTAGTAGTAGTAGTAGTAGTAGTAGCAGTAGTAGTAGTAGTAGTAGTAGTAGTAGTAGTAGTAGTAGTAGTAGTAGTAGTAGTAGTAGTAGTAGTAGTAGTAATAATAGAAGCAGTAGTAGCAGTGTATGCGCCTTAATGATGCGTCTGCAAGCCAGCCAGCCAGCCCCCCGCCACGTGGTGCCCCGGGCCATGCTGTTCGTTGTCTCATTCATGCATCAGTTGTGTCTTTGTTCCTCATCCGTTTTCATCCCTATTTTTCCCCTCATATTTCATCATTTTCATTGCTACATTTTTTTGTATATATCATCTGTCTCTATTATTAATCTGGTTTGTGCTGCAGTTTGACATTTATTTTTTTTTCTCTTGTGTCTTGCGAAGAATGTTTTGTGTATTTTCATGGTTTCGTCTACTTTCCCTTATTTACTTTTACTCTTTCTTGAGCAACAGTTCACTTACACACACTCCATCTCCGTCTCCAGCCATCTTACACACACACACACACACACACACACACACACACACACACACACTACAATTTGTCCCCTCACACTGGCTTGCAACTCTTGTCCTTTGAATTTTTTTTTCTTTCTTTTTTTTGTTTTGCCCTCTCCGCCTCTCTGATCGACCCAGAGTTCTGTACGCTACTATACCTGCTCCGTTTTTTGTTTCCCCATGAAGCGACTTAACTCTTGGGGCAGGTCAAGGTTGTACCCTTCCTCCAGTTTCCCCTCCTCGTCCACTTCCACTTCACCACCTCCTCTCCACCCACATCCCTTTCCTCTTTTCTCATCCTTTATAAAACACATGCAGTTCTTCCTAGTCCCGCCTTCCCCTCACTTACCTCCCATCTCTTCATCCCCTTTCTTTCTCTCTTTCTTTCAATTCCCTCTTCTTTCTCTACCCTTCATTTTGTACCCTTTGATGTTTTTCTCTCTCCACTTCTTCCTCTCTTTACTTCTATGTGCATATTCTCTTTCTTCCCTCCCCCATTCCTTCCTTTCCCTACTCCTCTATGTTCTCTCCCATTCGTCTCTCTTTCTCTCCCTTCACCTCCCTCAGATGCATTTAATTAAGAGCGAAGTTTTGTTCCTTTTCGACACTCGACTTGCACGTGTTGATGCTTTCCACGTGTGTGTGTGTGTGTGTGTGTGTGTGTGTGTGTGTGTGTGTTGAATCGATGTTTTGTTGCGTCTCTTCGTTGTGAGTTAGTTGCGTGTTAAAGGAATCGAGGACTGTAGTGTTAATTGTCCCAAGCGCTGCACACAATTGTCTTTTTCTTAATTTCTTCTCCTTTTATTTTCTTCTTCTACTTCTTCTTTCAGTGTAAGTAGACAATACGCATTTTGTTGTTCTTGCTGTTGGTGTTTTTGTTATTTTTTATTGTTTTTTTTTCATTGTTATTTTCCTTTACAATACCTTTATTATTGTTATTATTATTATTATTATTATTATTATCATTATTATCATTATTATTATTATTATCATTAGCATTATTCACTCAACAACAAAAAAAAAGACACGAAACACGGAAATGAAAAGCAAAACACGAATAAATTACTATTGCATCACCGTGACCTCTCTCTCTCTCTCTCTCTCTCTCTCTCTCTCTCTCTCTCTCTCTCTCTCTCTCTCTTCCTCCCTTCCTTCCCCTTCCCTCCTTCATCCAGTACTACCCCAACTCCTACCCCTCCTCTCCCCATGTCGCTTCGCTTCTCCCTGCCTGCCTGCCACTCGCGTCTTTACCCTCACGACGGCGGCGGCGACGGTGGTGCGGGCGGCGGCAGTGGCGGGGTCCAGCATAGTTAGGCAGCTTCCCAGAATACATCACACAAGCACAATGACGTTATTCTTACACTCTTACACGTGTGACAGCCGAGGTTAAAGCCGACGTACTGACGACAATGGTGTGGGAGGAGGAAAAGAAGAGGACGAGGGAGGGGTACTAGGAAGAGGAGAAGGAGGAGGAGGAGAAGGAGGAGGAGGGAGCGGGACGAGTCGGTGGGAAAGAGGAGGAGGGAGGAGTGAGAGGGTTAGATGAGAGGTTTGGCTGAGAGGACTAAGAAGTGCAGGGTTTGTAGAGGCCTAAACGATGAAATATATTTATAGGAAGAGAGAGAGAGAGAGAGAGAGAGAGAGAGAGAGAGAGAGAGAGAGAGAGAGAGAGAGTCTTGGTACAAATTCTCTCCAATTTGACGTCACTGTGTTTATTACGAGTCCCCATTGAAGATATTTTGATCCACGAGTACGTACGGGGTGTGTGTGTGTGTGTGTGTGTGTGTGTGTGTGTGTGTGTGTGTGTGTGTGTGTGTGTGTGTAATTCACCTCGGTCGTCTGCTAGTCACCCAGCCCGTCTTCCCCATTACAGAGCGAGCTCAGAGCTCATAGACCGACCTTCGGGTAGGACTGAGACCACATCAACATACTCCACACACCGGGAAAGCGAAGCCACAACCCCTCGAGTTACATCCCGTACCTATTTACTGCTAGGTGAACAGGAGCCACACATTAAGAGGCTTGCCCATTTGCCTCGCCGCTTACCGGGACTCGAACCCGGCCCTCTCGATTGTGATTCGAGCGTGCTAACCACTACACTACGCGGTGTGTGTGTGTGTGTGTGTGTGTGTGTGTGTGTGTGTGTGTGTGTGTGTGTGTGTGTGTGTGTGTGTGTGTGTGTGTGTGAATGTGTGTGTGTGTTTCGATAAAGATCTGAATTTTCTCACACGTACATGTATAAAAACAAAGTAAAATATTTATATACGTGATATTTTTAACTGTACTCTGTGGTTACCAATCAGAGAGAGAGAGAGAGAGAGAGAGAGAGAGAGAGAGAGAGAGAGAGAGAGAGAGAGAGAGAGAGAGAGAGAGAGAGAGAGAGAGAGAGAGAGAGAGAGAGAGAGAGAGAGAGAGAGAGAGAGAGAGAGAGAGAGAGAGAGAGAGAGAGAGAGAGAGAGAGAGAGAGAGAGAGAGAGAGAGAGAGAGAGAGAGAGAGAGAGAGAGAGAGAGAGAGAGAGAGAGAGAGAGGCGTTGAGGTGTGATGCTGGAAGTACACAGGCGTTGAGGTGTGACTGGAAAGAGGGACTGGACACAAGAGAGAGATAAGAGAGAGAGAGAGAGAGAGAGAGAGAGAGAGAGAGAGAGAGAGAGAGAGAGAGAGAGAGAGAGAGAGAGAGAGAGAGAGAGAGAGAGAGAGAGAGAGTCACAATGCCCTCCGGAGGTGCTACTCACTTACTCTTCCTGGCTCATTGTTACCTCTTAAAGCCAGTGTGAAGAAGCGTGAATGCTGCACACCACACCACTCTCTCACACACACACACACACACACACACACACACACACACACACACACACACACACACACACACACACGAGAACGGATCATATATAAAAAGACAGAGAGAAGGAAAGAGCAAGAGAAAAACAGAGAAAGAGAGAGAGAAGAGAGAGAGAGAGAGAGAGATTCCTCCTTCCACTCTTCCCTCTCTCCTCACCCCCCCACCCTCGTGCAGTTCCTGAGGGGAGTTGAATCCAGCAGCAAGTTCATCCTCAGTAAAGAAAGCTGATCCCGGACCGACACTTCAAGGTCGACGCCGCGATGCTGGCTTTACGTAACTAGTCACTATTATTCTCCTCTTTACGCACGGCAAGGTGAAAGCAACTCTGATCATGACTGTTCACTCCTCCGCCTGCCTTGAGAGAGAGAGAGAGAGAGAGAGAGATAATATACCTGCGTCCATTGTAATAATAAAGATGCCAACAAACAAGTAACAAAGAAGACACACAAAAAAAACGACAAAAAAAAAGAAGAAGGAAACTCTTGCTTTTGAAATAGTGGCGATGATACGTAGAAGTGTTTGAGAATAAGAGATACGGCCACATTCAGAAGCACTTTACTCTCTCACTTCGGCAATTTTTCAAGTCACCATTGACGACTATCCGAGTTTTCCAGACAGTTTCTCTTTATGATAAACTAGAAATCTTACTAGTCCATCACCAAAACAATGAAAATACCCTTATAAACATGAGTATCTTCAATTAAAGCCTTTAATAGTAGTCGTCGTGATATTTTAACCTGATGGTGGAGGGAGAAGACGTGAAGGGTGACGAGAAAAGGCAAAGGAGACTGATAATAATTGATACCACAGAGAGAGAGAGAGAGAGAGAGAGAGAGAGAGAGAGAGAGAGAGAGAGAGAGAAGTAATGAGTGTGCCCCCGGGATGGTAAGAGAAGGAGTAGAAGGGAGACAGTGTAGTGGTGCGTCACGCGTAAGGAACCAGCAATATGTCACATTACAAACAACTGTATGGTATTGTTTAGTGCACGTGGGAGTGATGCAGCTTTACATTCACACCTGGAACCTTCATATTGACTTTATCTTTTCGTGATTGTTTCTTTTTTTTATGATGTTTTTGTACGACTATACGAGTAAGTTGTCTGTTAACATTTAAACATCTCACACATTTATACCTCCTGTGAATATGTTTAGTTGTATGTGTGTGTGTGTGTGTGTGTGTGTGTGTGTGTGTGTGTGTGTGTGTGTGTGTGTGTGTGTATGTGTGTGCGTGTGTGTGTTTTTTTTCTGTCTCCTGTTTCTCACTTCCTTCCATTTAGTGTCGATTTTTTCCCTTTCCTGCTCTCCTTATTCGGTCACTTCTCTCCCTCAATTATGTTTTCTGTGGGACGCCTCCGGGCAAGGATGAAGGGAAGGGAGGGGTGACTGCCTTGAAATTTAGCACATATTTGACTCAGCTCGCGCGGCCCCACCCTCGCCATACACGAACACCCAGACACATTATTAAGGACAATTAGTATGAACACACAGATAAATAGCACAAACACGTGTATTGTAAGGAGGAGCGACACACGGTACACTCCTGCACGTCCATACATGTATATCAGGCGCAGAGACAATCATCTGGAGGCATAATTGGAGGGTTACGATGCAAGCACACGCCAGACGCGGCTATCAACACGCAGATAAACACATACCTTAAGAACGGGAAAAAAAAAGAAAAAATTGACAATAAACCACACTCAGAAAAATACGCATTTAACTCACACGTATGTATGCAAATGTCGCTACACACACACACACACACACACACACACACACACACACACACACACACACACACACACACACACACACAACCTTGCTATCTGCGGTAATCATCCCTAACACATTAATTTTGCACCGCCTTATAAGTTCTCTCGGGTAACGCGCGCCACAGGGGGCACGTAACCCTCGCCCCGCCGCCAGCCCCACACTCCCACCCGTGTACCAAACCACCACAAGGTCCAAAACGCCACCCTTTGTTTCCTCCCTTTTGAGACCCCGTGGCTGCCTCGCGGGTCAGGGGAGGCCGAAGGTATGGACCGGGTACCTGCTCTGTATAAATTACTGTATTTGTTTTACCTGTTGGACGGGTGTTAATTCCGATGAAAAATGATCCACCCGCTCCGAAAACTTTGAATCTAAAATGAGGACTTGAAGGGAAGAGACGAACTAAGGGAGAGAGAGAGAGAGAGAGAGAGAGAGAGAGAGAGAGAGACAGGGAGGGAGGGAGGTGGAGGGAAGGAAGGGAGGAGGGTGAAGAGGATGAAGGGAGAGACAAGGGCATGGAACAAAGAGGTCTGTTGCGGGAGAGAGAGAGAGAGAGAGAGAGAGAGAGAGAGAGAGAGAGAGAGAGAGACAGAAGGGAGAAGGAGTGAGAAGGTACAAAGAGAAGGAAATGTCTGAGTTAATGAAAACTTTTTGATGTGTACGTATATAAGTGCTAAAGACAAGACTTCCTGATTCTCTCTCTCTCTCTCTCTCTCTCTCTCTCTCTCTCTCTCTCTCTCTCTCTCTCTCTCTCTCTCTCGCGTTTTTTTTTCGGTAACAAATTAGAAATAGAAGAATCAAAACATCATTTATTATTTTTTCTTTACCTTTATTCTCTTCCTCAACATTTTTTTAGTAATATCTTTTTCACCATTCTTTGTCGTCGATACTGCATCCTCCTCCTCCTCCTCCTCCTCCTCCTCCTCCTCCTCCTCCTCCTCCTCCAAACACTTCACTCCTACTTCACTAACACCTCAACATCTCATTCTTCCTTCCCACTCTCTTCTTCCTGCCTTAATTTTCCTTCCTTCTCCTTCTCCTGTGTTCAGCGCCCTTATTTATGCTCTCCTCCTCCTCCTCTTCCTCCTCCTCCTCCTCCTCCTCCTCCTCCTCCTCTTCCTCCTCCTCTTTTTCTTCTTCCACTTCTCTTTCTTCTGACTCCACATTGTCGCTTCCTTCTCAGTACTTATGGTCCACCTTCCTCCTCCTCTTCCTCTTCCTCTTCCTCCTCTTCTTCCTCCTCCTCCTCCTCCTGCTTTTCCTCTTCCGTCCCTGCTTTGGTCGCTCCCAAGAGACAATCTGAAGCTTCTTCCTCGCATGATTTACGAAAGGAGGATAAAGAAATGAGAGAGAGAGAGAGAGAGAGAGAGAGAGAGAGAGAGAGAGAGAGAGAGAGAGAGAGAGAGAGAGAGAGAGAGAGAGAGAGAGAGAGATGACTTCCGCCTTCGTAGAAACAATTGTTGACTAGTTTACATTATCTCTCTCTCTCTCTCTCTCTCTCTCTGTTTTACATCACAATTAAGTAGCCCATTTTTTCCCTCCCTCCCTCTTTCCCTCTCCCTCTCTCTTTCTCTCGCTCTCTTCTCCCTTCTCCCTTCTCACTCTCGCCTCCCTGTGACACCCCAAACGCTTTTCCCTGATTCCAATCCTCTTAACTCCTCCTCCTCCTCCTCCTTTCCTCCTCCTCCTCCTCCTCCTCCTCCTCCTCCTCCTCCTCCTCCTCCTCCTCCTCCTCCTCTTCCTCCTCCTCCTCTACATTCCCGTTTCCTTTACAGATCGCTCTTCTTTTCAGAATAGAGGAAAATCTCTCTCTCTCTCTCTCTCTCTCTCTCTCTCTCTCTCTCTCTCTCTCTCTCTCTCTCTCTCTCTCTCTCTCTCTCGTCCTTTCATCATGTTATTTCTTGATTTTCTGGTTATTTTTCCTTTTTTTTTAATTCATTGGTCAACTTTTTAATATTTTTGCTCATGTGCATAACGTACGTGTGTGTGTGTGTGTGTGTGTGTGTGTGTGTGTGTGGCACGTATTACCCACCTCTTGTTTCTGCACATTTCTCTTTTATCTCTTTTTTTTTTTCTTTTTGCATTTCATCTCTTTAAACCTTATGACTTTTTAAATTTTTTTTTTGCATCCTCTGTCGTCTTGCTCTTCCTCTCCCTCTCACTTATCTTCTAACTTTCCTACACTCTTCAGCCCTTCATTCTCTTTCATCTCTTGCTCTTCACACCTCTCTCTCTCTCTCTCTCTCTCTCTCTCTCTCTCTCTCTCTCTCTCTCTCTCTCTCTCTCTCTCTCTCTCTCTCTCTCTCTCTCTCTCTCTCTCTCTCTCTCTCTCTCTCTCTCTCTCTCTCTCTCTCTCTCTCTCTCTCTCTCTCTCTCTCTCTCTCTCTCTCTCTCTCTCTCTCTCTCTCTCTCTCTCTCTCTCTCTCTCTCTCTCTCTCTCTCTTACCTGTTCGCTGGTGAGGACACTTCACACCTGACGTAATGTCGGGAGTCAGCGAGAGATAGAGATACAGAGAGAGAGAGAGAGAGAGAGAGAGAGAGAGAGAGAGATTTTTTAACACACCCACAGACTCTCTCTCTCTCTCTATCTCTCTCTCTCTCTCTCTCTCTCTCTCTCTCTCTCTCTCTCTCTCTCTCTCTCTCTCTCTCTCTCTCTCTCTCTCTCTCTCTCTCTCTCTCTCTCTCTCTCTCTCTCTCTCTCTCTCTGCTCACTCTGCCATCCTGCCATCCTCTCTCCTATCTCAATACTTATTTATTTATACACCGTGGAAGCGACCCCTGTGTGTTTTAATAAAGTACCTTTTTTTACTGTCTTACCTGCATGGCTGCGTATCTACTTACCCATCTAATAATCGACCTACCTTGTTTATCTGCCTACTTACGTGTCCATATTTTGTGCATGTTTATATATATCTATCAATTTACTCCTCCCCCCATCTCTCCCTCTTCTACTCTCTCTTTCTCTCTCTCAGGTGATGAAGACGTTAAGACAGCTCTTCTTCACCATACCTTTCTCCTTTCTCTACCTCTCCTCTGCTTCTCCCTACCGACTCCATGGCTGGTCTCTCGCTCTTACACACACACACACACACACACACACACACACACACACACACTCCATGAGGGCAAATGGTTGGGAGGCGCCTTCCCACTCAGCGGCGGCGTGTATCACTTACAAAGAGCGTCTTGTCAAAAAGGGATCAGGGAGGATTTGTGTCGAGATGCCCCCCTGGCCGCCATTAGCATACTGGAACCACCGCCACCGCCGCCGCCGCCGCCTCCAACAGCAATCCCCATCCCTTCCCCCATCAAGCATCCTCCTCCCTCCTCCTCTTCCTCTTCTTCCTCTGTTTCCTTCTTTCTTTCATTTCCTCTCTCCTGTGTTCCTTGTCTATTGAACATTACTTGTGTGTTGACTTGTTCTTTAGTTTTGCTGGGAGTATGGGAGAATACACACACACACACACACACACACACACACAGAGAGAGAGAGAGAGAGAGAGAGAGAGAGAGAGAGAGAGAGAGAGAGAGAGAGACAGAGAGAGAGAGAGAGGAGCAATGGGTAGCTGTGATGATTTGCATTGTAATCTTGCCAAGGTTCAGTTGCACAATTATTGGCGTGGAGCAAAAACATGGGTGCGTATCCTGTCCTGTGTGTGTGTGTGTGTGTGTGTGTGTGTGTGTGTGTGTGTGTGTGTGTGTGTGGGTAGGTGTACGCGCGTGTGTGGGGAGATTGGGTGTCATGTGTTAATAATATTTCTTTGTGAAGGTAGTGTGTGTGTGTGTGTGTGTGTGTGTGTGTGTGTGTGTGTGTGTGTGTGTGTGTGTGAGTGTGTGTGTCATACTGTATCAGGAGTCGTATCATGTGTCGGGAGGGAAAGAGGCAAGGTATAAGTATCACATGCAAACGCTCTTTCCTCACCTCCTTTTCTTTCTATCCTCTTTCCCATCTCTTCCCTTCCTTTCTCCTCACCTTGCACTTAATTATGCTGTGTTTCCATCTTTACTTCCTCTACTTTCCACTATCTCCCCATCTTTTCTCCTTCCTTACCTCCTATATCCTTCCACTATCCTTCCCCAATATCTTATCCCATCCTGCCTACACCTCCTCATCTTCCCTTCCTCCCTTCCTCATCCATAAGGCCAGAGGAACAATGGTGGGACGTGGGAGGGATGGGTAAGGGATGGGTGTGTGGAGGAGAGGAACAGATGGGTGTGGGTCTGCCTATAGGCTTAGGGTTTACCATTCAGGACTATGCAGGGGTTCTTGTGATGAGTGTGTTAACTGATTTGCTTCTCTTATGTCCCTTCCTTCCTTCTTTTTTTCTTTGTTTTTAATTACTAATGTTTTCCTCGTACCTTGTTTTTTTTTTTGTCTGTTTTACTTTTATATCATTTTTTTAGGGTAGTTTTCCCTTCTCTCTCTCTCTCTCTCTCTCTCTCTCTCTTTTTTCTTTTATTTGATTAAGATTGTGATTTCTTTTTCTTCTGCTTTCTATTATGGTGCTGGTTTCGTCTATCTCCGTGGTTTCATTCCGTTACTTCTCGTTAGTTTTGTTTTATTGGTCTACCTGTTTAATCTCTTACATTCCTCCCTTTTTTTGTTGTTGTTTTTTTTTCTCCCAGAATTTCCTAATATTCACGTAACTCATTTTCTCTTTTCTCTTCTCATTCTATTTTTTTTTTTTTTTTGTGATGGCTATTTTTTATTAATACTTTCTACTTTTTAGTATTCCATGAGATATTTTTCCCATCTCTTTTTCTTTCTTCCTCATTCCTTATCGTCTCATTCTTGTCATTCCTCGAGTATAGATGTAAGTACACCTTCTTCACTGAGATTCCTTCCCTTTCACCTCAGACTGCATCCATCACATTCCTATCTCACTTTCCCTCACCTCTCTCATTCCTTTCCTTTTCCTCCTCTCCTCCCTTTTGTCTCCTTTTCACTTATGTAGCTCTTCCTCTACCCCCTCCTTTCCTACCTATCCTTCTGTCTCATCTATCTCTTTCCCTTTTCCTCTTTCCTAACTTCCTTTCCTCTTTCCTACTCTCTTCTAATTTCTATTTTCTGCCCATCCCTCATTTTCACCCCTCCATCATTTCTTTTTCCTCATTTCCTCTTCTCTTTCCTCGATTCCCTCCCTCCTTCCTTCCTTACCGCTTTGCTACTTTTCTATCCCTCTTCTCACTCACCTTCCATCTCTTCCTCTCTCCCTCTTATCCCTCCCTTCCTCCCTTCTTCTCTCCCTCCCTCCTACTGACCACAACAAACAGACCACAGGAAATCAAGTGTTGCTGAGGGCTGGTTTTGTCTGTCTCCTTGTTTCCCTCTTAAACAAGGCTCGTGTAATCTCCCTTGTTTAGCACTATCATCCTTCATCCCTCCCCTCCCACCCTCGCTCAAGCCTTCCTGTCAATTCTTATTTGTTTGTTTGCTTTTGTTTGTGCTTGTGGGTCGGTCGGAAAGTCTCTGATGGATTATGGAAAGCGATGGTCGGTAAGAGACAAGGGGAGGAAGGGGAAGGGAAGGGAGAGGAAGGGACAGTTCATACTACATACTGTGGGCGCATTGGTGTTCAGATTACATAGATTATGTTCATTGCTGCCTCGGGATGCGACTGATGCGAGGGGAAGGGGACGCTCGAGAGGTACTAGTGTGGGGCGTGGTGGAGGGTTGGGGTTGTGCGTCTAGAAATTGCACTGGTGTGATGAGTAAGGAGGGTGGGTTTCCGCAAGGTGGGGAGTGTATAACGTGGGAGGTCCTCTTGCACTGGTGGGTGAGGGACGGGAGCAGCCGGGGTTATGACGGGCGAGGAGCTGACGGATTGGGTTGGTGATGGCTGGTGACAGGCAGGGAGGAAAGGAGGAATTTTCTGTTTGCCGGCACGCATTTGAAAACAAGAGTATTTGTGTGTGGGGGGGAGGGCAAGAGAGGGCGGGGATGTAAGTGAAGGGAATACTCTCTCTCTCTCTCTCTCTCTCTCTCTCTCTCTCTCTCTCTCTCTCTCTCTCTCTCTCTCTCTCTCATTATCTATTCATCTGTCTATCTGTCACCGTCAGGGCAGGGCAGGGCGGGGCGGGGCGGGGCGGGGCTGGGTGCTGAGGCAACCCACACCTCACACCGCACCTTTGTTCATAGTGTTAAGTCACAAAAATGCCGTGGCCGCTAACCATCTTAATCATGGGAGACTAATTTAAATCCGTGACAAGAGCGTCCTGGGGAGAAGTACTTAGGCCTCTCTAATTAAATCTCAAATAGGCCTTACATGTGCCGTTTAGAGGAGGAGGCATGAACGAGACTCCCTTTTGTCCTTGGCGGCCCATTGGAATGATTACCTATTGGAGGAGGAGAACCCTTAGCTTGTCAGTCATTCAGTCACTCCCGGGAGGCATCAGTCACTGCCTCCCGCCGCCCTCCACGCTGCCCCTCGGCATGGCAGGATCGCGCTCCACCCGGCTCTCTGCATCCCGAAGGAGGAGAACATGTGGTGGACAGACAAGCGTTGATGTGGAAGAGGGATGAGTGGAGGAAGAAGGGAAAAGAGGGGCAACCTCAGAGGCCGAGTCACAGGCAGTGTAGGCCTATACGGGAGGTCTGTGAAGAGGGTCCTTTATAGGCTTCCATTCGAGTCTTCGTCAAAGGCTTTTGTTTATGTTCATCCCGGCTGTGTGACCAACCCTTGAGCCTGGGTGCGTGTGTGTGCGTGCGTGTGTGTGTGTGTGTGTGTGTGTGCGTGTGTGTGTGTGTGTGTGTGTGTGTGTGTGTGTGTGTGTGTGTGTGTGTGTGTGTGTGTGCGTGTGTGTGTGTGTGTATGTGTTATAGTGTGTGTGACCCGTCTTAGTGACCCTCGCGGTGACCGTCTCCTGCCGCCCACACGCGACACCACAAAAATTCGTAGGATGCAGTAAACATATTTCTTGTGTTTCCAGGATTCCCTCCCCTCTCCCCTCCCCATTTGCGTGTTAAAGTACCTCATGTATTAATACCCCCTTCCTTCCTTGAGCAGCCTCCCGGACCTCCATGGTCCCCCTGTTGTATGGTGGGTGAAGTAAAATATTATAGCAGTTCTGCCTTTCCCCGCGACGCGATACCCGGCCGCGTCAGCCCCGCGTCGCCAGGGCACCCCGACTTGAATTCCTGTGCATTGATACATATTTTTTGTTTCTTCCTACAGGGCGGTGCGGAGGCTAAGGTAAATCCCCTTACACCTGTTTCTCGGCTAAGGACGCCTCCTAAGTGTCATTCAGGGACATGTTCCTTTGACTGGAGTTTCCCTAAAAAGGTTGATGGCCTGAAGGATGACGAACTGGGAGCACCTGAGCTGTTGTGTTTTGTTAGCCTGTGACACTTATTGAGCAAAG
>NC_059297.1:4329170-4339170 GCF_017591435.1 Portunus trituberculatus | reverse complement strand
CACGTACGATAATCACTGATTGCTTACGAAGCGATGCATGGGAAGAGAAAGAGAGAAAGAGAGAGACGTGCCGTGGAAAGCAAAGTCCAGGAGAAAAAGAAATACTTGAGTCAACCTGAAAAATAAAGTAAATGAAAGAAAGCGAGGAGAGAGACGTGCGAGAAAGCGAAGGCTGGCTACCTGGCCTCTCATTAGCGCCCTCAGGTGTTGCATGAGGCACGATATCTACGAGAGGCCATGCATGAGTCTCCCTCCCCCCGCGGCACGTAAGGTCGCGTTCTTCAGGTTTTTAGCGCCTCCTTGTCGCACTCTTGGAGGGTCGGTGGGCGTCATCAAGTCCTCACTCACTCCAGCACGCTTCACCCCTCCCTCATGCTTCCTGCCCCGCCCACACGTACGACCCATCTCCTATACTCCCGTCTAGTCTGCCTTGCAACGCACCCTGAACAGCTCCTCCAGCCCTCACCAAGGCTTTATGACAGGGCGGGGCGGGCGAGTGGTCATTTATCATCACCTCGTTGGCCCCGCGTGTCGCCTGCCCTGTAATAGCTGAGATACGACGGGAACTCGGCCGCTTGATTAGAGTGCCGGGCGCCACCTGCCCCACCGAGGTGGCCGTCTGTCACTCACTCGGTGCGGGGTGGTGCCACGCGGCGCTCGTGTTTCCTTTTTCTGGCAAGTGTGTCTGAAGGACGGCTTAATTACGTGTGTGTGTGTGTGTGTGTGTGTGTGTGTGTGTAATTCACCTCGGTTGCCTGCAGGTCACCCAGCCAGTCTTCCCCATTACGGAGCGAGCTCAGAGCTCATAGACCGATCTTCGGGTAGGACTGAGACCACAACACACTCCACACACCGGGAAAGCGAGGCCACAACCCCTCGAGTTACATCCCGTACCTATTTACTGCTAGGTGAACAGGGGCCACACATTAAGAGGCTTGCCCATTTGCCTCGCCGCCTCCGGGACTCGAACCCGGACCCTCTCGAGTGTGAGTCGAGCGTGCTAACCACTACACTACGCGGTGTGTGTGTGTGTGTGTGTGTGTGTGTGTGTGTGTGTGTGTGCGGGTAAGAGACACGTAATTACCTTCTATATTATCAAGAACAGATAATTTTTTTTTTTGCGTCCTTTCCAACCTCATTTCAAGTCACACAACTCGTGGCATCAGCACACACACACACACACACGCACGCACGCATGCACGCATGCACACACAGATTCACGCAAACAACAACATACACACACACATACACACGGTCTCAGGCCTATCCGAAGATCGGAAATAATGAGCTCTGAGCTCGTTCCGTAGGGTAACGTCTGGCTGTCTCGTCAGACTGCAGCAGATCAAACAGTGAATTACACACACACACACACACACACACACACACACACACACACACACGGTAGCTCAGTGGTTAGAGCGCTGGCTTCACAAGCCAGATGACCGGGGTTCGATTCCCCGGCCGGTGGAGATATTTGGGTGTGTCTCCTTTCACGTGTAGCCCCTGTTCTCCTAGCAGTGAGTAGGTACGGGATGTAAATCCCGGTGTGTGGTGTGTTCCTGGTCTCAGACCTATCCCAAGATCGGAAATAATGAGCACTGAGCTCATTCCGTAGGGTAACATCTGGCTGTCTCGTCAGAGACTGCAGCAGATCAAACAGTGAATTACACACACACACACACACACACACACACACACACACACACACACACACACAGCATATATTATCACTACATAAATCTACGTTCAAACACATCTGCTTGACAGAAGTGCCCAAGTGATACTTGCACACTATAACACACACACACACACACACACACACACACACACACACACCTGAGCCAGACTAAACACTTGTGTACACTACACGCAGACAAAGACAGCTCTCCTTCACACAAAACTACACGCACTTACCACACATACACCCAAAATAAACAACGCGTCGGAGTCCCCCTCTGGGGAGGGGACCAAAAATGTCCCCAGGTCGGACACCTCTCCTGTTGAAGACCACAAATGCCTTGACACCTCCCTCAACTTTTCCTACATTACCTTCTGCAACATTCGCGGTCTTAGATATAATTTTCAATCTGTGGAACACCACCTCTCCTCTACTAAACCTCATCTTCTTTTCCTCACTGAAACACAGCTATCTGAGGCAACTGACAGTAGCCTCTTCTCTGTTCCCTCCTACTTTCTCTATTCTCATTTTCATTCCAAATCTGGATGTTGCGTCTATGTACGCAACGACTTAACTTGCTCTCGTGCCCACGCTCTTGAGTCTTCCGAATTTTCCACCATCTGGCTACGACTTAACAGTCACTCTCAAACTAAATTCATCTGTGCTGTTTATCTCTCCCCTAACTCTTCTGACTATAGTAATTTCTTCGACTACTTAACTTCTAAAGTGGAGCACATTCTGTCCCTCTACCCTTTCGCTGAGATTTCCATTCTTGGAGATTTCAATGTTCACCACCAGCTTTGGCTTTCCTCTCCCTTCACTGACCACCCTGGTGAACTAGCCTTCAACTTTGCTATCCTCCATGACCTAGAGCAACTGGTGCAACACCCTACTCGTATTCCTGACCGTCTTGGAGACACGCCCAACATTCTTGATCTCTTCCTCACCTCTAACCCTTCTGCTTATGCTGTCACCCTTTCATCTCCGTTGGGCTCCTCCGATCACAATCTCATTTCTGTATCTTGTCCTATTTTTCCAATCCCTCCGCAGGATCCCCAAAGCGAAGGTGCCTCTGGCGTTTTGCCTCTGCCAGTTGGGGGACCTGAGGAGGTATTATGCTGATTTTCCTGGAATGATTATTGCTTCCGTGTCAGAGACCCATCTCTTTGTGCTGAACGCATAACAGAGGTGTTAGTATCTGGCATGGAGGCGTACATTCCTCATTCTTTTCTCAACCTAAACCTTCTAAACCTTGGTTTAACTCAGCCTGTTCTCGTGCTATACATGATAGAGAGGTTGCCCACAAAAGGTACTTGAGCCTTCCATCTCCTGAATCTCATGCACTTTATATCTCTGCCCGGAATCATGCCAAGTCTGTTCTTCAACTTGCCAAACACTCTTTCATAAATAGGAAATGTCAAAATCTTTCAAACTCAAACTCTCCTCGTGACTTCTGGCATCTAGCCAAAACATCTCAAATAACTTCACTTCTTCATCTTTCCTCCTTTATTTCATCCTGATGGCACCACTGCCATCTCTTCTGTCTCTAAAGCTGAACTCTTTTCTCAAACCTTTGCTCACAACTCCACCTTGGACGATTCTGGGCTTGTCCTCCTCTCCTCCTCCCTCTGACTATTTCATGTCTACAATCAAAATTCTTCGTAATGATGTTTTCCATGCCCTTGCTGGCCTAAACCCTCGGAAGGCTTATGGACCTGATGGGGTCCCTCCTATTGTTCTCAAAAACTGTGCTTCTGTGCTTGCACCTTGCCTGGCCAAACTCTTCCAACTTTGTCTATCGACTTCTACCTTTCCTTCCTGCTGGAAGTTCGCCTACATTCAGCCTGTTCCTAAAAGGGTGACCGTTCTAACCCCTCAAACTACCGTCCTATAGCTTTAATCTCTTGCTTGTCTAAAGTTTTGAATCTATCCTGAATAGGAAGATTCTCAAACATCTGTCACTTCACAATCTTCTGTCTGATCGCCAGTATGGCTTCCGTCAAGGTCGCTCTACTGGTGATCTTCTGGCTTTCCTTACTGAGTCTTGGTCATCCTCTTTTAGAGATTTCGGTGAAACTTTTGCTGTTGCGTTAGACATATCAAAAGCTTTTGATAGAGTCTGGCATAAAGCTTTGATTTCAAAACTGCCCTCCTACGGCTTCTATCCTTCTCTCTGCAACTTTATCTCAAGTTTCCTTTCCGACCGCTCTATTGCTGCTGTGGTAGACGGCTACTGTTCTTCTCCTAAACCTATTAATAGTGGTGTTCCTCAGGGTTCTGTCCTGTCACCCACTCTCTTTCTATTATTCATTAATGACCTTCTTAACCAAACTTCTTGCCCTATCCACTCCTACGCTGATGATACCACCCTACATCTTTCCACGTTCTTTCAGAGACGTCCAACCCTTCAGGAAATCAACAGATCACGCGGGACGCCACGGAACGCCTGACTTCCGATCTTTCTAAGATTTCCGATTGGGGCAGAGAAAATCTAGTAGTTTTCAATGCCTCAAAACTCAATTCCTCCATCTATCAACTCGACACAACCTTCCAGACAACTATCCCTCTTCTTCAATGACACTCAACTGTCTCCTCTTCCACAATGAATATCCTCGGTCTGTCCTTTGCTCATAATCTTAACTGGAAACTTCACATCTCATCTCTTGCTAAAACAGCTTCTATGAAGTTAGGTGTTCTGAGGCGTCTCCGACAGTTTTTCTCGCCCTCCAACTGCTTACTCTGTATAAGGGCCTTATCCGTCCCTGTATGGAGTACTCTTCGCATGTTTGGGGGTTCCAGTCACACAGCTTTGCTTGATAGGGTGGAATCGAAAGCTCTTCGTCTCATCAACTCCCTCCTCTGACTAACTGTCTTCAGTCTCTTTCTCACCGCCGAAATGTTGCATCCCTTTCTATATTTTATCGCTATTTTCATGGTAACTGTTCTACTGATCTTGCTAACTGCATGCCTCCCCTCCTCCTGCGGCCACGCTGCACAAGGCTTTCTTCTTCCTCTCATCCCTATTCTGTCCAACTCTCTAATGCAAGAGTTAACCAGTACGCTCAATCATTCATCCCTTTCACTGGTAAACTCTGGAACTCCCTCCCTGCATCTGTATTTCCGAATTCCTACAACTTGTCTTCTTTTAAGAGGGAGGTATCGAGGCATTTGCTCCCCTAATTCTGGCTGACGGTTTTGGCACTTTTGAAGTCTTTGGAGAGCCAGCGCTCAAGTGGGCCTTTTTCTAACTTTCTTTTTTTTGCCCTTGGCTGGCCCTCTTCCCTACGTAAAAAAAAAAAAAAAAAAAAAAAAAAAAATATATATATATATATATATATATATATATATATATATATATATATATATATATATATATATATATATATTTGAACATAAGCTATTATGTGAGAATAAATTGCCCGTGTATATAAATGCCGCGTTAATTCTTCACTCGTGCATGATCCCTAGTGCTCCTTGTGGCAAATGACAGATGAGTAGTAGCTTTTAATAGATATTGTTGCCATTATATTTTTTTTTCTTACTTCCTATATGCTGAGTTTGATGTATTAGCTTATTTTAGGAGTATTGCCACGCCTCCTCTTAATCTTTCTCCTCCTCCTTGTTTGTTCACCACTTCCCTCCTACTCCACATCCCTCACGCCCCCCTACCCTTGCCATCCAGTCAGACACACCACGCGCGTCTCTTGGGTAATCATGTCACGCTGCTGGTCAGGCCTTAGGGAAGAACGACCTGGGTACACACACACACACACACACACAGTCATGCATAACTCCTCACCAACACTTGCTTCTAGTGTATAATTTTTATTCATTATTCAATTTTACGAGACGTTTCCAAGTCTTGTGGTTCACGACGCGAAGTGTGGCGGATGGCGGCTCTCCGTTTCCTTCGCTTCCTCCCTCCTTCCTTCTCACCTTCTTTACGTCTATTCTCCTAAATTCTTCTTTTTTATTTTCCTTTTTTTTCTCTCTCTCCCTTCCTTTTTTGTTGCTGTGCCTCGTGCTTGCTTTTATTTATTTCTTCATCCTTCATACGTCCTTCATTTCCTTCTCTCCGTCTTTCAGTCTTTACCATCTTCGTCCCCTTTCTTATTCCTTCCCTTCATGCTGTGTACTCCCTCCTCCCTATTCTTTTACTTTCCTCTCCTGTTTTCCTCGTTCTTTCCTTCCTTCCTTTCTTCTTCCTTCCTACATCCATGCATACACTCCTCCCTATCCTCCCTTCCTCCACCACTAACAGCTTGGGTGAGGCGGGAAACACACCTGTCACATTTCATTGTCAGGAAGTTAGTGTCTCCGCGTGCTTAAGTGATGGGCGTGAAGAGTTGGGCGGGGGCGGGGCGGCCTGATCGTGTGTCGTGGGCGTGGGCGGGTTTGCCAGGTAAAAGAGAAAAGTGTGCTGTAGATTTTTGTGACGTTTCTAAGTTATCTATAGAACGTGGGTGGAGGCGGAGTTTGTGCGGTGGGCGTGGGTGTGATGGGTGCGTGGGCGTGCGAGGGCGGAGGCTCAGGTTCCTTGTGACGATGTGGCGTGCATGAGTCACACCTGCACCGCGATGGGAAAGGTGAGAATATGCCTCTCGTGCAGCAGTGACCCCTGGAACCCCTACCCCCCCACAACACCACAACCTACTCCAATCCGCCGGTCCCCTTCTCCTCCCTCTCCTTCCACCTCCACCACCACCACTACTTCCTCCACCGCCACCACCACCACCACCATTCAGATGGACCTCCCCGGGCGTCCAAACACGCCTGATATATTAAACAAACAATATGAAAGTTTGTCTCGAGGATTAAATAACGCCCTAAATGTGGCAACGTGGTATGGATGCATGACTAATTGGCGAGGTGGGGCCAGGTGACGCGCGCCGCTGATTGGCTCGCCCCCACCTGGCCGGCACACCTCCCCGCCCGCCACCCAACACACCAGCGCGCGCAAATTAGGAAATGCGCAACTTATGCTCGTCTCTTTTTTCACTCCACGAGAAGACTCTGGCCTGTGCACATTCCTTTCCGTCGGGCGCTGCGAGGCGACGAGGAAGGTGGAGCTGTTGTCTTAGTCTCCCCGCAGCACCGGCCACGTAGAACAGAAAATGTTGGTTTGGAGGAGCGGTGCCGGGAGACACGGTAGCGGGCGAAGCTGAACACCTGAAACAAACATTAAGGTTCACTCAGTATGGAAACCGGAGACGTTATGCAGGCCTTGGGATAAGGATTAATCCATCACTCAAATGAGAATGAGCTGGAGATGAGACAGCCTGACGAAAACCCCGCCGAGGGTGTGACTCTCATCTCCTCCCTTCACTCCCATGAACGAAGACCTCAGTCACTGGTGGCAGCCTGGGCAGTGTGGGCGCCTGATCCATAGCCGATGCGAGATGGAGGCTGAACATCGCGATCCCCGCCCAGCCATCCTCAAGGTCAAGATAAAAGGAGGAGGGAGCGTCTTTATATTTAACCATCAGAGTACCTCGGTATCTCTTTACGTATCTATGTATCTATCATCCATCTTTCTATCCGGCCTATCTTACTTCACTCCACTCTCTCCTTCTATCTTCTCTCCTCCAACCCTCTCCCCCTTGGTCGCCCACCCGCCCACCCACCCTCCGCCCTGTACATTACTATGCAAATGAGGGAGCATGGAGCAGCGGGTCGCCTGCTGGCCTCCTGCATTACGACGGACGGATGGGCTGTCAGCTCTTGTAATCTTCGAGCTTCATTGAAAATTTACGAGACTCTGAGAAAGCGCAAACCTCCTGAAGCGCCCCGCCGTCGCCCTGGGGAGTTGCTCATTACCTGTGGGTTATGGGCGCCCCGCTACAGAGGGAGGGGGACGGAGAGACACCAGTTTTGCTACCCTGTACCCCTCCCCACTGACGAGCTTAGAGTTGTTTATTTACAGTAGGATCCAACGTTTATCTTCGTATTAGCTCTGAGTGTTCTTAGGATGGATAAATAGGTTCTTGAGTGTGTGTGTGTGTGTGTGTGTGTGTGTGTGTGTGTGTGTGTGTGTGTGTGCGGTATGTTTAGTTGGCTTTGTGTCACTGTTCTTCCTAGTATTTTCTTCCTCCCAAGCCTCCATTCCTGCCTCACCATCTTACACTTCCCTCACTCTCCTCACTTCCCTCCTCACAGTCTTCCCTCCACTCAGCCTACCGTCCCCACACCATCAATCTTTTCATCCCCACCTCACGATCTTCTCTTCTTGCATAGACTTCAATCATATATACTCTTCTTCTTGCACTTCCTCTCTCTCTCTCTCTCTCTCTCTCTCTCTCTCTCTCTCTCTCTCTCTCTCTCTCTCTCTCTCTCGCTCCTCTCTCTCTCCCCTTGCCTTGATTAATCGTAGGATCAACTGATTGTCAAATTAATCGTACCGTCAGACTCAAGATTGCTTGCTGATTAAACCTGTCAGGATGGAATAGCCGTGTCCCGTCCCCTCAGCCTGTGTTCCTCCTCCTCCTCCTCCTCCTCCTCCTCCTCCTCCTCCTCCTTCCTCGCAGCTCCTGGTCTGGTGCGGTCTTCACGTCCCCACAGATGCAAGAAGATAGTGTTCTGCCAGCTTATACTTTATGGGTTCTAATTTCGTTATCAGTTATCATTCACCCGCAGTCACTAGTGGTTTGTTTTGGTTGTTGTTGTTCAAGTTTTTGTTGTTGCTGTTGTTATTGTTGTTGTTGTTGTTGTTGTTGTTTTCGTGGTACTGCTGTTTTTCATCTTATTTTTTCGTTTTCTTTCTCTTTTTCTTTCTTTTTTTTCTTTTACTATTTTGTAATGGTCTTCGTTTTTAGTTTTTAATGAGAAAACACAAATATGATGCTCTCTCTCTCTCTCTCTCTCTCTCTCTCTCTCTCTCTCTCTCTCTCTCTCTCTCTCTCTCTCTCTCTCTCTCACACACACACACACACACACACACACACACACACACACACACACACACACATCTTTATGAATCTTTCAAATTTTCATCTTATTCTTATCTCTTCTTTTTTTTTCTCTCCTTTTTTCTTCCTGCATTTTCTAGTTTTCCTGTGAGTGTTGAAGTCCATCTTGATTTTATCGCCATCACTCCTTTGCTTTCACGGCGACACAATATTGCTCTCCACTCGCTCTCCTGGTGTGGCCCGCGGCGCTGGGGACCTCATTAGCGAACTGGCCGGTCCGCGACACTGTTGTCTCGGGCTTCCGGCGGTTTATTACGGCTGAGGTAATTTGTGACAGGCGAGTGTGTTTACGAGCTCACACTTGACGGTTTAGATAATGACATCCCCTCGCACTTAGCTCTTTACCGCCGCAACTAGACATTCGTCCTTCTACTGTCTGCCCGTGCACACACACACACGCACGCACACACACACACACACACACACACACACACACACACACACAAATGTCCGGCAATGTTGAATTTTTGACGCGATGAACTTTACTTCTCATCTGGTGGATTGTCTCGTAATGCCTTCATGTGTGTGGAATACTGACGCTGTGAGAGAAAAACTGGAAGATCCAGCTGCTCGCAAGTGTGGGGAGGAGACATCCACTGCGGCCTCCAGGTGCAAGATAAGCACGTGAAGAAATAATGTGAAAAGAAAAGAAAATTCCACTTAAATCGTGTTTCTCATTGTTAAAGTCTGTACTGGTTTATATTAATCTCAGTAGTGGGTAGTAGTGGGGTGGATAGTGGCTTAGTTTTATGATTTCTTCGTCATCCGTAACAATACTGAGATGAGAACGAATCCACAACGACGAAGGCCAGCGAGGCTAGTACAGCAGTGGTGGGGAAGGGGTGAAAGGAGTAGGGGTTACAGGACTGGGCTGGTGGGGCTCAGGGTGTGGGCGGGAGATGAGAGGAGCGAGGGGGTATAGCGTCGCCACGGCCGTCAG
The DNA here is from genome assembly GCF_017591435.1 of Portunus trituberculatus. Taxonomy (NCBI): domain Eukaryota; kingdom Metazoa; phylum Arthropoda; class Malacostraca; order Decapoda; family Portunidae; genus Portunus; species Portunus trituberculatus. The sequence continues at coordinate 4,329,587 of NC_059297.1, read as the reverse complement.
TACCTCGGCGGGGGTTCGGGCCGTCCGCGCCCCCCGCAGTGTAGCCTCCACCTCAACACTACGTCCTCTAATCATCCACGTGCACTTCCCTGGGCATTGCTGTGACTTGCAAGTGTCAACCCAGTGTTGTCTGTCCCTGCGTGCCCGCCGCCAACCTTGACACGTCAAACAGCCGTCGTCCAGAGGCCATGGGAGGCACAGGCGCAGGTGGGCATCGGCCACCTTAATTGAGAAAGTGTTATCAAGATGGACACAGACTCTGTCTGGCTGCGGTAAGACACGGGCCCTTCATGCTCCCAAGTGTCGGCCGCCGCGTGTCTGAAAGAAAATGGACTTCCATGCTTTTGTCTGCTCGTTAGTTTTCGTTAGTAAAAACCAACAAACGGCGCGGCGACTTTGTCTTGGGTGTCGGTGCTG
>NC_059297.1:4306670-4324170 GCF_017591435.1 Portunus trituberculatus | reverse complement strand
TTTTGCTTACTATATGGTGATTTTAAACAGCTCTAGAAACTTGTGTGGGGGATTAAAATAGTGAAGTCTATGGCCATTAATCTTCTAACCTCCATAGACACTTTCTAATGGAAATAAAATCGTCTAACCATACCCAAAAAATAAGGTGAAAACACGTCTCAGTATTGAAGGAGCTAAAAATGACTATTTACCCACTGCACACCTGAAAACTATTAAAAGGACTTGATAAGGGAAAGAAAAGAGACTTAAAAGTTGGATCTATATTGTCTCCTGCTAGTGAGTGTTTCAAGGAAGGCTTGGTAATCATCACGTACTTACAAAGACGTGCTGGGGAACAATTAGAGCATGGCATGTTGCGAAATAATGTGTTGATAATCCCCAGTGAACACTACACAGACGGACGGAATGAAATTAAATGAAACACAGAGATGATAAAAAGAAACTGTGAAAGACTGGAGGAGAAAAACAAGGTGAAGAAGGGAAAGGAAAGAAAAGGCGAGAGAGATAGAAGAAAAACTGCAAGAGGAAGAGGAAGAGTAAAAGGGAAAAACAATCATGAAAAGACTGAGGGAGGAGAAGAGAGAGAAGAAAGAAAAAAGCGATAAAAGAAAAGAAGGAATAGGAGAAAGGGCAGGCGGTGATCGTGGCGGATAAATGAGAAGGTAAAGGTAAAGAATTCGTGGTATTTTTTTTCGTGAACACTCAGGAATGAACGGTGAGATTCCACTCGTTAGAAAAGAAACTAATAAAAGCAAAGAAAATGATAAAAACAGTAAATAAATAAATGTAGAGTGACTGTAAGCAAAAAAAAACACTAAAACACATGAAAACAACAAATTTAGCAACTAATACAGTAGTTACTCTCCCTAAACATGACTACAACCATCTACTTCCACCCCAACACACTCTCCCAATCCACACTGCCTCACAACACCCATTACTTGACAAACCACCATCAGTCACCCTACACACCCATACATCACCACAGCTACAGCTCAGTACATCAACACCCAGACTTACCATATCCACCTTGCATATCCTGATTCTTGAGTCCACTGTCATAGCCCACGGAACAACTGGACCTTGGGTGGAGGGGAGAGGGAGAAGGAAGAGGAGGAGGAGGAGAAGGAGGAGGTAGTGGTCTGGAATCCCTCGTTGGAAGGTGCAGGCCAAGGGTTTCCAGGGAGACGGACAGGTGGGCCGGGCTGTTATTGTTCGCACCTGCTACCTGGCCGCGTCTCACCTTATCGCGGGCCAAGATCGACAGCACCGCGGCGTGAGGCGACCTGGCCGATGGGCTGCCGCTCGCCCCTACCCATGTGTCCTCCCTGTGGCTCTTTGTCTCTGTCTGTCTGTCTGTCTGCCTATCGCTCCTTCTGTCTGTTCGCTTCCATGTCACTTTTCATTCTTTCCCTTTGTTTTTTTGTCTCTCTCTAGTTTCGTTTCTTGTGTTTAGTGTTTGGTATGCTTATCTGTGTGTGTGTGTGTGTGTGTGTGTGTGTGTGTGTGTGTGTGTGTGTGTGTGTGTGTGTGTGTGTGTGTGTGTGTGTGTGTGTGTGTGTGTGTGTGTGTGTGTGTGTGTGTGTGTGTGTGTGTGTGTGTGTGTGTGTGTTTGATTGTTTGTTCAGTCTTTCATTATGTGTTTCTCTCTCTCTCTCTCTCTCTCTCTCTCTCTCTCTCTCTCTCTCTCTCTCTCTCTCTCTCTCTCTCTCTCTCTCTCTCTCTCTCTCTCTCTCTCTCTCTCTCTCTCTCTCTCTCTCTCTCTCTCTCTCTCTCTCTCTCTCTCTCTCTCTCTCTCTCTCTCTCTCTCTCTCTCTCTCTCTCTCTCTCTCTCTCTCTCTCTCTCTCTCTCTCTCTCTCTCTCTCTCTCTCTCTCTCTCTCTCTCTCTCTCTCTCTCTCTCTCTCTCTCTCTCTCTCTCTCTCTCTCTCTCTCTCTCTCTCTCTCTCTCTCTCTCTCTCTCTCTCTCTCTCTCTCTCTCTCTCTCTCTCTCTCTCTCTCTCTCTCTCTCTCTCTCTCTCTCTCTCTCTCTCTCTCTCTCTCTCTCTCTCTCTCTCTCTCTCTCTCTCTCTCTCTCTCTCTCTCTCTCTCTCTCTGTATCAGTTCCTGTCACTCATTTTCTGATTCCACGATTCTTTTATTTATTCATAACATTTTATTTTCTCTCTTTTATTGTCTCGTTATACATATTTCGTGCTAGGATTTTTATATTTTTTGAGAGAGAGAGAGAGAGAGAGAGAGAGAGAGAGAGAGCTCGAATGGCAGAGCTGGAGATAGGTAAGGGAAAAGGAAGAGGAGGAAGAGGAAGAAAAGAAGAAGGAGGAGGAGGAGGAGGAGGAGGGAATGTTACACTATGGAGGAAGGGCGAGGTAGAAATTGGGAGGAAGGAGGAAGTGGTGATATTATCTGCTGTGTGACGGTGTGGTTCCTCCGTCCACTCTTGAAGGGATTGATCCGCCCGTGTGATGATTGCCTCTGCGCGGCCCAGGGTGCTGATCAGGTGCCGTTGGAGTGGCGGAGAGGGGATGCAGGTGATGGGAAAGAGGAGAGAGTGGTGGCGGTGGTGGTGGTGGTGGTGGTGATAGTGGTGTCAAATGAGGGAAATAAATGAAGGGATGCAAGAGAGTGTGACGAGGATGAGTGATGTGGGTAGGATAGTGTGGAAAGAAATGTGGCGTTCCGAGGAGAGGTGGTGAAGATGTTGTGGGAAGATGGAGGTGATGATGAGGAACAAAGAAGGAAGACGGTGATAGATCATGGATGGATAATGGTTGCTTGAAGACTTACTCGTATCTCTCTCTCTCTCTCTCTCTCTCTCTCTCTCTCTCTCTCTCTCTCTCTCTCTCTCTGACCTATAGTGCATCTCGTCTCTTTTTTTTTCTTTTTGGTGTCATATTTGTACTGTACCTACCTTTAAATCTTCCTTTTTTGTATTTTCTCCTTCATTGCTTTTTTAGTAGTTGACAAAATCTCCTTTAATTTACATCCATATTTCTAGTACTTACTTTTTTTTTTATCCTATGTAGATATTATTTTCCTTATACTTTTCCACTCAATTGCTTTTTCACTCACACACTCATTCACTTCTTGGGTTATTTCTTGATCAATCGTATTATTCACACACTTACTGATTTACTAATTCACTCTCTCATCCTCTGACTGTCTCACTCACTCACTTATCCACACACACACACACACACACACACACTCACTCACTCAGTCGGTCGGGTGAAGTCACGATAATGGTCTGGTCGCAGCATAAACCTCGTCATTGCTTATCGTGGTCACGTTTGGAAGGTCTTCACTCTCCAAAACCCCATCTCCTTTTTTTTTCTCTTCCTCATTTTCGCTATCTCTCATCTCTCATTTTCCTCTCACTATACCTTTTACCTTCTCATCTGCACTCATTTCGACCTATTCATGCCCCTCCCTCTTCATTGTGGTTCTCTCTTTCTTTACTGGTGCAATATTCAATCTTGTCAGTTGTGGTACTAGATGTTGCCAGGTGAAAATCAACCCGTTCAGTACCATGGCGCGTTTCCATACTCATTCTGCTTACTATTTGGTGGTTTTATACAGCTTCAGAAACTCATGTGGGGATTACGATAGTGAAGACTCTGGCTATTAGTTTCCTGATCTCCATAGGCCCTTCCAAATGTAAATAAAATCGTCTAGTCGTACCCAAAATTCATGGTAAAAAATGCATGTTAGCACTGAAGGGCTTAAGGAAGCTGGAGAAGGTAAAGAAAATGAGTGAAAACAAATTATAACAAGTAAGGTAATAAAAAGAAAATCAGACTAAGTATATTTAGGAGAACGTTAATAAATCTAATGCTACTCGTTGAAAGAAACTATTACACTTGTCACAAAACTACATCTGCTTCAACTCCGCTCAGTTTTTTTTTTTATTGTTCCTCTTAAGGGCAACCATCGGAGGCGAGTGAGTGAGAGCTACGTATGCTAAAGTCAAAACAGAGCAACTGGGATGGAAGGAAAGAATGATAAAATTGAGAAGAATAATTACAGAGGTGAGAAGAGCTATAAAAAGAGAGCAGTGTGCGTGTGTGTGTGTGTGTGTGTGTGTGTGTGTGTGTGTGTGTGTGTGTGTGTGTGTGTGTGTGTGTGTGTGTGAGTGTGTCCATATGTGTCGATGCATGTATGTGTGTGTGTCAGCAAGCAAGCACCAGCAAGACAAGAACACAGCAAGATAACAGCCACGGTGCAGGTCTCAGTATAACTCAGGCTGGGGCGGGCAGAGGTCTTGGCTCCCCTGGTGTGGCGAGGCCGTAAGTTCGCCTAATGTTATTGGCTGGAAACTCACCAGAACCATGAACCTCCGCGGCGTGCCTTCGAGGAGGAGGAGGAGGAGGAAGAGGTGGTATAGTAGCATCACGAGTCCTTAGTATTGCGCTTACCTTGGCCAACGGGAGAGAAGGAAGAGAGATAACAAGGGGAATGGCAGTGACGTCACGATCTCTTAGTCTAATGTAATTATTTTCGGTCAAAACAGCCAGCCAGCCGCCGCCCGCCGGTCACATTAAGAGGCGTCGACCCCGGGACATCTGCCTGCCGATCAGATTACCCTCGGCGTTACCCTAATCGTCGGGTCGGCATGTTTGCGAAGTTAAAACCGAAGATAAATAAGGTTGGCTCAGGGTTGTGTCCCGCTGCTCTTCCTCCTCCTCCTCCTCCTCCTCCTCCTCCTCCTCCTCCTCCTCCTCCTCCTCCTCCTCCTCCTCCTCCACATTCGGAGGCTATGAGACACCACCGAAATTGAGGGAGGAGGTGGAGGAGGAAGAAGCAGAGACCAACGGTGGTGGTGATGGCGTGGAGGTAGGTATGAGGGAGCAGAGCGGTGGTGGTGATGGTAGTAATGATGGTGAGGTGAAGGAAAGATGAGAAGGAAGGGAACATGCAAAACTAGTAAAAATTATGTTTTGCTTTTACTTTGTTCTATTGTCAGAAGTAGAATTGCTGAATATGTCCTGTACGAAGCAAGGCTCTCTCTCTCTCTCTCTCTCTCTCTCTCTCTCTCTCTCTCTCTCTCTCATCGCCCACCCACACCATACCCAGGTCCCCCTCCCTGAGCGTGGGCGCCCCTCAGCCGGCCCTCCAGTAGCCGGCGTGTTTGCCCACCACCCATTACCTGTGTTGACATAAGTATTACGTCAACCTTGAAAACCGCCGCGTCCACTTGTGTGTCTGTAGTGGCCACGGGCCGGGCTAATCTGCCGGCCCGGCCACGGATTGTGTTACACTGACGAGGAGGCAGGAAGGGAGGGAGGGACGGAGGGAGAGAGGGAGGGAAGGAGGCTGGTGTGTGAGGAGCAGGAGGGAGGGGGGGACGACGGTAGGATAGAGTCAAGGGAAGAACGAGGAAGGGAAGCTAGATGGGATAGCATGGGTTTGTCCTGCATGGTAGTCGCTGGTTTTGGTCTGAGTCATGGTCTCTTGTGGGTCTGGAATGTCTACAGTATTCCTGGTTATGTCCTTACGAGCGCTGGTGTGTCTGGCTGCGGGTCCGTCGGGCGGCGGTGCACGTGACTGATATTACTCGTATCTGGCCAGCGAAGCACAACAACAGGAAGATGTTCAGTAAGGCAGAGGCGGACCCGGCCTGACATCCTCCAACATCTTCCATTCACCTCAGCTCATCCCATCCAGTAGACCCTCTGCCCTCCCACCCACCTCACCCTCCCGCCCTGTTCTTCTCCCTCCCTCCTCTCCTTCCCTCTCTTCCTCCTTCCCTCCCTCCTCTCGAGCCCTCAACGAGGTAGAAGAAAAAAATTAAGACCTTAGCACACAACACTCCTAAATCAGGCGACGCTCTCAGTGGCTAAGTTGACGTAGGTAGAAACACCCAGTTCTTAGCCTTCAGGGTGGAGTGTGCTGGGCCCTCGGTAGGACTCCCGCCTGCATACTGTGTATCCTAAGGGCATCAGTTTCAAGGGCACCGCTAAGGGTCACTCTCCCATTGCCTTATCATCCTGGACAACCCTTTTGGAAGTAGCTGTAAAGATTTCTTTTTTTTACTCTCTCTCTCTCTCTCTCTCTCTCTCTCTCTCTCTCTCTCTCTCTCTCTTTCATTGCATTCTTTGTGCGTCGTGCGAGGTGTTCCGGGTTTGGGGCAGTGACGTGATCAGTGGCGAGGTTCTGTGAAGAGCGGAGCGTGAGGGCAGGTAGCGATGAATTTTCCGCGGGAGTAGTGTGAGTAGTCACGTGAGGTGAAAACATCATGATTCCTCCGTGTGCGAGCTCCCTGCCGCCGTTGGTTTCATACCGTTTATTTTATCCAGTATTGTTAAAATCAAGCGGAACGACGCTGCGATGGAAGGTAATCGGCCCGCCTGCCTCGCCCCGCCTTGCCGCGCCTTGCCGCGGACACCATGAACCGCCGCTCTCAACGCTCATCATTTTTGTCACTTTCCTGTTGCCTCTCTCAACACCAGCTCGGGGCTCACAAACTGGTCTGGCAGCCTCATGAAACGCCTCGTGCTGGCCGGGGTGAGGGAGTGATGGGCGGCTGGGTGTGGACGTCGCAAGAAGTGGGCGTCATGCCGAGACATGGGCGTAATGGAACAGTGTCTTATATTTCATGCTTGTTCGTGGGCGTGTTGCAGGGCCCAGGCAGCGTGCGGCGGAGAGTCGGGCGCGTCTCAGCGGCGTGGTGAAGTAGAGGGGATCTGGTAGGGGGAGGAAAGGGGGGAAGGGTCGCCGTGGGTCACTGCCGCCAGCCAAGTTCATATTTGCTGATTGTTCTGGGCGCTGGAGAGGTTTTCTCCTTTTATTATTTAGATGTGTGGAGGACAGCTCGAGAAATGGTGGCCTGCTCCTCAGGTTACATCAAGCTCGGCTAAATATAATGAAATTAGTCTACGAAAACAGCCGGATGTGTGCACGGCTCCAAGGCGCTCCCATGCTAAGCCTGTGACGCTGCTGGTTGTGCGGGAGAGGAGAGGAAGTAGTGTGGGAGGGAAGGCATTGATGGGAGAATATAGTGTAGTTTGGAGGAAGTGATGAGATTTGCCGCGTGAGAGAAGAAGGCTGTGTTGGAGAGAGAGAGAGAGAGAGAGAGAGAGAGAGAGAGAGAGAGAGAGAGAGAGAGAGAGAGAGAGAGAGAGAGAGAGAGAGAGAGAGAGAGAGAGAGAGAGAGAGAGAGAGAATGGGGGGATGCAGGGAAGGCAAGTTGGAAGAAGATTGTGTAGTGGGGAGGAATTAGTGTGGGGAGGGAAGGGTTGGGGAACGAGTGGAAATGTCGTGAAATTGGGAGCAAGTATTGTGGAAGAGGAGGGATACTGTGTTGTGAAGTAATGTGGAAGAGAAGGTTTGTGGTATAAGAAGAAAACTATATGCATAATAGGATTGAGTGGATGTCCAATGGGAGACCTTAGAAATGCAGCAAAACTTGAAATGCAGTGAGAAGCGTGGCGACACTGTGATACCGTGCGAGTGAGAGAGAACCAGAATGCTGAGAGTGATTGCCGGATGCACTACTCTCTCGAACGAGAGGGAGTGTGGTGCGGGATAGGGAGTATGACAATGTAGTGTGGGCGGCGTTGTGTTGGATGGGCGACAAGGCTGTGTCCCAGTGCAGAGGTGGCGTGGCTCAGGGCTGTGAGGAGCCGCACCTCCACGAGACTGGCGACGCTTAAGGGAACACGCCACAGGTATCGATCAGAGGATCCGGTGCCCGCCGTCGCCCCTCAGCTCTTGTGCCAACCCTCGGCGTCACTCTCGAACTGCTCCTCCTCACCTCGGCCTTACCCACGCGTACAGCGTGTGTGTGTGTGTGTGTGTGTGTGTGTGTGTGTGTGCGTGTGCGCGCTTGCGCTTGCGTACATGCATCAGCTCATAAACTCGCGAGTACACACACACACACACACACACACACACACACACACACACACACACACACACACACACACACACACACACACACACACACACACACACACACACACACACACACACACACACACACACATCAAATGTACAGATAAAGCACCATGTGTACATGTTCACATCGTGTGTTTATTGGCCATTCAGTGATTCCCGTGACCTGATTAGTCATGGTATACGAAGGAGTCTGCCTGACCTGACCTTGTGTGCTGCCTGGCTACTCACAACAACACGCCTGCCTTCGCCACGGCTCGATTCCGTGTTCTGTGTTAACTGATGAATGACGGGTGGACGTGGTAGTCAGTCAAGTATGTGCCTACACCGAGGAACTCCTACACTCAGAAGACTTGTATACCCCAAACCTGATATTGTTTACACTTGGGCAGCACGTCACCACCGCGCTGCCATGCTACCTTCGATCCCGCTCGTCTTGGCTTCGTCACGCCGACACAAGGGCGACTGCATCATTCGATAGGCTACAAAAAAAAAATCACCAGCACTCAGACTTCCGCGTTCATAAGTCATTCCCACTCGCGAGGAACGTCAGGATGCCTCCCCGGGGGTTGCCAGCTACAGAGGAGGTGGCCTAGTCTGTGGACAGTCACGGCTCAGGACTTGGGAGCCGGGAAACAGCGGTGGACGCAGGAAGCCTTGTGGAACGCCGGTCTACAGGCCCGCATGGTCTCCGGCGCTACTGAGGTTTCGTGGATAGAAAGGGGACCAACGGCGGCGCCCTTTGAACACCTCTCATTAAACAAAGGCTAAGGTAACACTATCGCCGGACGCCGCCGGCTGAGTGGAGAGGAGAACGAGGGGGAGGGAAGGGACGGGGCGTGGGGCAGGAGGACTAGGAAGGGGGAAGAGTTATATCATACAATATTAAAATGAGTGGCCGGGCGGCGGCATTGGTGGTTACTCAGTTGGACAGATCAGCATTTCCGGTGCATTAGCTGGCGGTGGCCGGGGCGGTCAAGATGTGTCGATAGAGAGACGAACCAGAAACTCAAACAAGAAGTGGAAGGAAAATGTTGGCGGAGGTAAAAATTCTGGCCGAGACTCGAGAAGCGCTCGCCTGTCGTCCGGGGCGGAAATGTAGAGAAAGTTTCCGCGAGAAGGTGACGCCACTTTGAAGGAGGAACACGCCCGGGCGGTGGATGGTGTTTTCCTCGCAAAGTTTGTAGTGGATTTGTTGAGCAGGCACCGGGAGAAACTCAGTGAGGTGGTGCTGGCGTTGTGGTGATTAAGTGGTTGTGTTACCCGAGGCGGAAGCAAAGGCTGCGCTGCACTCCCGCGAAGGTTATGTTACAGGAAACGTTTTGTTTGGACTGTCAGTTCATTAACATCCATCACCACTTGATGTAAAAACGCACAGAAAAAATACATCAATCAGCAAATCCTAATTCACTGTGATGGCACGCATTCAATAAGGCATCAAGTACAGCCAGGTAAGTTCATTCATTATGTTATGGACGGTTCACTTATAACCTGTACAAATAAAATCAGTAGGTAGTAGAGTATGTGTAATATCATCTACAATTTTACAAGTGCCTCTCAAATCATAATAGTCATATCATATTTTTTGCTTCCATCTCCTCTAATGAGAATGAGATAAGGAGAATTGTCATGAGCGGCGTTCGTTTGCTTCCGTGCCAGGCCGCGTTGACAGGTCGGCGAGGGCAAGACAGCGGGACTTTGAAGGGTTTTTGGTCACAGTTTTTACGCAGTGCGGGGCGTCAGGTGGCTGGCGGGACGGCGCTTGCTTGGCCTGCTGCGGAGGGAAGCATAAATAATGTGTTTATGGAGTTACACATAAACTTTGATGAGAGAGAGAGAGAGAGAGAGAGAGAGAGAGAGAGAGAGAGAGAGAGAGAGAGAGAGAGAGAGAGAGAGAGAGAGAGAGAGAGAGAGAGAGAGAGAGAGAGAGAGAGAGAGAGAGAGAGAGAGAGAGAGAGAGAGAGAGAGAGAGAGAGCATAAAACTATCAAACTATAAAATATATTACCAAATTACACGAAACACTAAAATATTAAACTAAAAAAAAAAAACTAAGAACACAGATAAACAAAACAATAGAAACACAAACCAATCAATTAACAGAACCAACACGCAGACAGACAGACAGACAGGCAGAAACCCGTGATGTAGCTGTAGACGAGAAACACAGCCAACGGAGGGAACAGCAGTAGAAGGCGGTGGTGGTGGTGGTGGTGGCGCCCAGCAGATAATGAGTGTCGGGCGCTGCAATAGAAGGAAGGCGCAGGGATGAGTGAGGCCTGGCTGGTACAATTGATTATTGGTTGACGAACTGAATGATTTGTGGGTGGCGAAGGATAAGGGCGAGATTGTGGCGTCTGGTTGCTGTAGGTGATGATGGTGGTGGTGGTGGTGGTGGTGGGACGAGGGCTGGAAGGGAAGAAGGGAAGAGGAAGGAAGAGATGGAGAGGAAGAGAGGGAGGGTGCAGGGGAAGGGGAGGGAAAGAGTGAGAGTGCTGTGGGTGACGTCTGGCCGCCTGTGTTACGTTTATGTTATGTTTGACCACACGGGGTAAAGATTTTCATTTTCTCCTTTTTCTTTCTTCTGTCTTTTCTTGTTTTCTTTCTTTCTTCATATTACTTTTTTTTTGCATATTCAACATTTTTTTTCATATTAATTATTGTTTATGTATGTTTATATATTTTTGGGGTTTATTCATTGATCAGTTTATCTATTTATTCATTATAGAATCACCCCAATGATTGTCGTTAAATTCTTAAACCGTATTCTCTCTGGAACCTTCAGCCTCTTATCTCGAAAACTTCTTAATAGGCTCTGGTGAACGTTAGTATGGAGTTTTTATGACTTTGGCGCTGGTGCAACGAAGATTAGAACCATTGGAAGGGAAAAATACTCTTGAGACACACCTCTGTAGCCTTTGATCCCTTCAATGCTGGAACATATTTTTACCTCGAGATATATGTGCAATTAGACCATTTTATTGACATTAGGATGGGTCTATGGTGATCAGAAAATTAATGGCCTCAGTCTTCACTATTTAATTCCCCAACATGAGTTTTATCAAGCTATATAAAATCACCAAACAGTATACAGAATGGATATGGAAGCGCGTCATGATACTTAAGGGGTTAAAATAGTCCTGACGAAGGAACAGTGTCAAATAGATCAACTTTTCACTTACAGAACTAGAAAGAAAAATATAACTAAAGAAAGTCACCGTGAATTGAGTCATCCAGAATCATATAACGTCACACCAACCACCACTATCACCACCACCACTATCATCACCACCACCACCACCACTACCACTCGTCACCAGTAGTCCCATTCACCCTGACGGCGTAATAATGGTAGAGGGGAGTGGATGGGAGAGGGGAGAAGAGGGGAGGAAGGCATGAGGCTGGTTGGTGAGACACTTGGTCAATTAAACTATATTATCAAGGCTGTTGGCGCCCTTCACAATCCCCCATTTGAATTTTAGATCGTGACCCCTCAAACGGCGAGGCGAGGGAGAAATGGGGACGCAGGACGCTCACGAAGGATTAGGGCGAGGGGAGGAGATGGCGCTTTTTTTCCTTTTTTTTTCTCTCTCTCCCTTTATTTTATTTTCTCATCCCTTATTCCTTTGTTTGCTTCCGTACACTGCTCTGTATTCAGTTTGTGTTTCTAGGCATTTAGTTTCTTGGTGCATTTTCTTTTTTTCAATGTTTTTTTTTATTTTCTATCTCTCTGGGATTCTTACTTTCTTTTTCAATTTTCTTGGTCCATTTTCTTTTTCTTCTCTTTTTTTTCATTCACTATCTGTGTGATTCTTACTTTCTTTTTTGAATTTTTTTTGTGCCGTTTCTTTTCTTCATTTTTTTTATTCTCTATCTCTCACTGTGATTCTTACTTTTTATTTTTTTATGCATTTTCTTTTTCCTCTCTTTTTTCATTCTCTATCTGTGTGATTATTACTTTTTTTCATAGGTTTTATTTTTGTATCAATATATCATAAATTTCTACGGCTCATCTCCTTTCTTTCTTTCTTTTTTCTTCTGTATATCTCTCTCCATTTGTCCATCCTTCTGTTGCCTCACGTCCTAAACATTACCTTAACTCCTTCAGTACCGGAACGCATTTTTACCATGAGTTTTGGGAACGATCACACGATTTTATTGACATTAGGAAGCGTCTATGTTGGTCAGAAAATTAATGGCAAGAGACTTCACTATTTTAATCCGCCACATAAGTATCTAAAGCTGTATGAAATCACCATATAGCAAGCAGGATGAATATAAAAAAAAACGCGTCATGATACTGAAGGGATTTAATTACCACTACATTACCCATCACTACTTTCTTATGTGCGTATATAAACTCCAACGCCTTTCTCCGCTGGGAATTCCTTCATCTAATGGTTTCCCCGTCTCCCATTCCTCTGCGCAGTAAGATGTTTCCCTTTTTATGGAGCTTAATCAGGCAGCCAGGGAGAGAAAAAAGAGAGAAGCATCGAGAAATAAATAGGTGGTGATAATGGTTTATTCACACCCACTTCTTATCAGGCAGCGTCCCTTCTCTCCCTCCTCCTCCTCCTCCTCCTCCCTCTCAACCTCTATCCTGTCTTTACTATTCCTTCCCTACCTTACTTCTATCCTTTCTTTCTTTTATTTAGTAGTAGTAGTAGTAGTAGTAGTAGTAGTAGTAGTAGTAGTAGTAGTTGTTGTTGTTGTTGTTGTAGTAGTAGAAGAAGTGGCAGTAGCAGAAGTAGTGGTATTACTAGAAGTAGTAGTAGTAGTAAAAGTAGTGGTAGTAGTAGTAGTAAAAGTAGTGGTAGTAGTAGTAAAAGTAGTGGTAGTAGTAGTAAAAGTAGTAGTAGTAGTGATGGTGGTAGCAGTAGTAGCAGTAGTAATAATTCTCTCTATTTCTCTCGCTTTTCTCTCTCTCTCTCTCTCTCTCTCTCTCTCTCTCTCTCTCTCTCTCTCTCTCTCTCTCTCTCTCTCTCTCTCTCTCTCTCTCTCTCTCTCTCTCTCTCTCTCTCTCTCTCTCTCTCTCTCTCTCTCTCTCTCTCTCTCTCTCTCTCTCTCTCTCTCTCTCTCTCTCTCTCTCTCTCTCTTTGTAATATCTCACAGCTCCTCAGGCCTGAACATCGTGGTGGCCGCTCGTTGTAGAGTAATCATTGCGCACTGGAAATAAGTAACTAAATACATGGAATTTAATCACCTCTTGTCCAGCGTGGGAGCGAGACCAGCATAGCCAATGGTCCGTGTGCCTTGTGTGGTCCTCGCCTGCTCTCCTTCTTTCCTGCCTTCCTTGTCTTTCTTTTTTGTTCTCTCTCTCGTTGTTTGTCTTTTTGTCTTTGAATCTGTTATTTTTATTCTGTCTGTTTCTGTGTGTCTCTGTATGTCTGTCTGTCTCTATGTCTCTCTCTCTCTCTCTCTCTCTCTCTCTCTCTCTCTCTCTCTCTCTCTCTCTCTCTCTCTCTCTCTCTCTCTCTCTCTCTCTCTCTCTCTCTCTCTCTCTCTCTCTCTCTTTTAACTCTCCTTTCCTCATCACTTTACAGCCCCCCTTCCTGCTGCCTCACATCTTCCCACCTCTCTCTCTCTCTCTCTCTCTCTCTCTCTCTCCGTTTTCTACCATGCACACTCCCCTCCCTTCGCTCACTCACTCCACTCCCCAAACATCCTCTTAAAAACATCCCCTCCCGACCAAACTTCCCTTTCTACTAACCATTACCTCACTTTCTCCCATTCCTCGCACTTTTCGTCCCTCTACGTAGCTCCCTTCACTTCCCAGCTCTTCCCCGGGTCTCTTCTTCCTTCCCCCCACTCCTCCCTTGCCCTCCCCAGTCCTGGCCCGGCGGGGAGCTTCGTTAGAGCCATACACGGGGAGGGCGTACAGCCACCCCGGCAAATGGAGTCGCTTCATTTAAACCAACAAATCTGTGGTTGCATTATTCATTGGCTGCTTCGCTTACGCCCCGACCCTGCTGAGGGAAGGGAAGGCAGAGGAGGGATGAGAGGGAAGAAAGAGAAAGAGAGAGAGAGAGGGAAGGATAGAGTGATGGAAGAACGGCAGTATATAGAAAAAGAAAAGAAGGAAATGATACACTGATGCAGAGATGGATAGGAGGAGAGAGAGAGAAAAAAAATAAGACGAATGAAGGAACAGGAGAAAGGACGGATGGATTGATGGAAGGGGTTTATGTATGGAGGAAAGAAGGAAATGGTAGTCTGGTGCAGGAATAGATGGAAAGAAATAAGGCCAAGGGAGGGACAGAATGATAGACTGGCGTAGGGATTGATAGACGCGCAGATGCTGAGGGAGATAAGAGAGGCAGAAAGAAGGGAGAAAGGGAGGAAGGGGAGTAGAGGATAATTAGATAGTGGAAGGAAGGGACACATGTAGAAAGAAAGGAAGTGACGGAGGGAGAGACGAACAGAGAGAGAGAGAGAGAGAGAGAGAGAGAGAGAGAAAGCTTCAACTCACAAGAAAAGAGAAAAAAAAATGGGTGGGAATAATTAAATGCGGAATGAACACAAGAATTTGCATCAAGGGTGACGAAACAATGCCGAGAGAGAGAGAGAGAGAGAGAGAGAGAGAGAGAGAGAGAGAGAGAGAGAGAGAGTTTAACATGCAAAAAATCGTGACAGCAGACTAAAAAGAGAGTGAAATAAGGCAAAATGAGAATAAAACAAGTAGCTCTGAAATAAACACGCCTATCAAGAGAGAGTATATGCATGTAGCGCTCCTTGACTCACTGCATTGCTAGGGAAAGGCCAGACAGACACACACACAGACAGACAGATAGAGAGACATGGGTTTAGTTAATTTCTCTCTCTCTCTCTCTCTCTCTCTCTCTCTCTCTCTCTCTCTCTCTCTCTCTCTCTCCTTTTTTTTTCTCTATTATTTTGTTTTATCTTCTCTTTTTGGCCTTTCATTATTATTTATTACTTTTCCTTCTTCTTTTTTCCTTTTTCTATTATCTGTCAATTACTTTTTTTATTATATTTGCTTTTATTTTTTCCTAAGTCTTCTTTCCCTTCCTTATCTCTATTTATTCTATCCTTCTCGCTTTTCCTTTTTCTTTACTATCTTTTTTTCCTCTAGTTATTGCTTGTCTTCTCATTTTTTCCCTTCCCTTCCTTTTCTTTCCTTTTCTTTCTCTTCAATTTCTTTCCTTTTCTTTCTCTTCCCTTCTCTTTCCTTTTCCTTTCCTTTTGCTTTTTCTTCCTTCCTTTTTTATCTAACCTTATCTTACCTTACCTTACCCTATCTTTCCCTAACCTTTCCCTTACTCTAACGCTACATAACCCTTACGCTAATCTCTTACTCAGTCAATAACTATCTACCCTCCTCTTCATCTCTTCTACCTCACGTGACCCTTCCCTCTTCACCTGTACGTCACCTGTTCGTGCACACACAATCTAATTTAAGGCATTTGCTGGTGCTTTGTTTTGAGACGTGGTGAAAAACGTCTCTTCTATCCTTTAAATAGTGTCTTCGCTCCTTGCTACCCTAATGAGCTTTCCTTTTCGCGCCTGAAACCTTGCGCCTTGGTGGGTTTCGCGGCTTATCTTGGTGTTAGTGCGTTCAGCGAAAAGAAAATAAATAAATAAAGGAAAATGAAAACAAAGAAGACGTGAGTTGTTCTTGTTTTTTTCTTGTTGTTTTTATTATTGTGTTTTTTTTCGTGTTCGATTTTAAAGTTGTTGTTGTTCATCTTGTTTTTTTTTTCTTTTTTAGTTTTATCTATTTTTTTATTCATTCTTTTTTCGACAGCTTCAAGGTTCATTTTCGTATATCCGACTTACTCACTGCATTTTGGAGGTGGTGGTGGTGGTGGTTGTGGTGGTTGTTACGTTAGATTAGGTTAGCTTAGGTTGGTGGTAGTGGTAATGGTCGTGATGGTGGTGGTGGCGGTTAAGTTAGGTTAGGTTGGTGGTGGTAGTGGTCGTGGTGGTAGTGGTGGTGGTGGTGGTGATGGTGGTGGTGGTACTGGCTAGCGCTCTTTCATTCATTCTAGATAAAGACATGTTTTGTTTTTCATTCAAGAGTGTTTGTGTTATTTCTATTTTATACTATTTTGTTTTATTCATTATGTACACCTTTTATTTACTCGTTTATTGATTTTCTATTTTATTTATCTACTTCGTTTTAATTTTAATTTTTTTTATTTTCGCACTTCCTTATTGACAGCTATCAGCCCTTCACTTCAGCCCGTTTTGCACATGCATCTTTATCGTTAGTGTTTATGAAACAGTTTGTTGTTATTGTTGTGGTTTTTATTATTATCATTATTATTATTATTATTGTTATTATTATTATTATTATTATTATTATTATTATTATTATTATTATTATTATTATTATTATTACTATTATTATAATCATCACCATAATCATCATCTTTACCATTATTATCATTATTATTGTCGTTGGTGTTGTTGTTGCTATTGTTGTTTTAATTGTTGGGTTCTTTTTTGCTGTTGACGTATAATGATCAGAAAACCTGTATCGTTCAGAGAAGCATATGACATAATTCATACCAGGAAAATTCAAAATCACCATTTGCTCTGAACATTCAATTATATCGTGTTTTTGCAACCAGAAAGTCACCAAAGGGTCACGGGAGGTCACCACGTACAACAGTTCACCAAGAATTATCCATATTATCGATAACCAAAAAACTACCCGGATCATCCTGCTAAGGTCCAAGTGTCTCACGCAGACGGGATGAAGCTTCGAGAAAACAGAGATTCTTAATGAGATGTAAGAAAAAACGAGTGGTGGACGCGCGGTGCATGAAGGCAAGTCTTGTGCAGCAGACGAACAAATGCACTGATAATGCCAGCCAGCGGCACCAAAGCAGGAAAAGAGAAATTGGGTAGCGTTCACTTTCAGGCGAGAGAGTCAGCAGCAGGTAGTGAGTGGGCAGTGCAGGAAGAGACCAATACTCAAAACACCTTAGAAAAGAACCGAGCTGGCGCAAAATACCACAGAGCATTTTCCGGAAAGTTACAATTTGCCATGAAACTGAGAACACGTGTAGACCAACGATTATGCTCAAACCGAAGCTTGCAATCAACAATCACAATATCAGAATTTCATGAGGCTCGCTAGGTAGGTAGATGCTCGCGTTACATTAGCAATACCAACAAAAAGTGTGGAGGGCAGAGTATCCTGATTTGTGCGTATAGGTCAGCTAACCAACCAGCCAGCCAGCCAGTCAGCCAGTCATCCAGCCAGTCAGCCAGCCAGCAGCAGCCTTAGCCTTAATCGTAGTGATGCTCGACCATGCACCGCAGTTCAGGCCGAGGCATATCCATCGGTCACTTCCTTGATAGATGAAGTGCCTCTTAACCCCTCCAATACTGGAACACATTTTTAGCTTGAGATTTGTGCACAATTGATTCATTTTATTTACATTAGGAAGGGTCTATGGAGGTCAGAAGATTAATGGCCACAGTCTTCACTATTTCAATCGCCACATAAGTTTCAGAAGCTGTATAAAATCACCAAATAGTTAGCAGAATGAATATGAAAACGCGTCGTGGTCCTCAAGGGAGTTAATAAGCATTTTGGATGATATATCTTGACTTTATATCCTCTAACCTTTCCTACTTTCC
>NC_059297.1:4281670-4301670 GCF_017591435.1 Portunus trituberculatus | reverse complement strand
TGTGTGTGTGTGTGTGTGTGTGTGTGTGTGTGTGTGTGTGTGTGTGTGTGTGTGTGTGTGTGTGTGTGTGTGTATGTGTGTGTGTGTTTGTGTGTCAGCGTTTACAAAAAGCATAGAACCATATGCGTTTGATCCATTTCACTTCATTTAGTCTTGTTTTCATGTACTGTACCTCTGAAACAAGTATACCCTTTTCATTTTTCTGCATGAAAAGACAAACATAAAGAAATATGTACCTCTTTTCCACCTGTCTTATTTCACCATCGTTTCAATCATGGTACCTGCATTATTTTCTTACATGGATTTCCAATCGGCGTGCAGCAAACACCTGGCGGAGCTGAGTTGTGCTCCGACGGTGCTTTTTATCTGCAAAGCCACGACCTCATAAATATCCGCGGGCGGTCTTGCCTCCAGGAGCACCTGTGTGACAAATCACACACTCACACACACACACACACACACACTCACCAACACACACACACTTACCTTGTCACCTCCACCTTTGTAATACTATTTCTATTTCTATTGCTAGCCTCTTCATGCTGTGTACTGTCGTGCGCCGGAGCTACTGAATTCATAATAGCTCTGGCAATGGTATTAACAATGGTAATAAACAGAAAATGATACTCCCTATAGTTAGTCATCATGGATTTTATGAGAATACTGACAGTCATATTGTTGTTTTCCTATCGGGAAGTGAATATAGGTGTTCTGGTGTGGTTGAAGAGAAACACCGGGGGAGCTTCCTTGTGTTTGTTTGTATGATACAAAGCGTATTGAAGATTGGTAGACTTGGTAGCGAGTAGCCATGGAGACTTGAGAAGTAGCCGGTGGCCAGAGCGAGACTTGTAGTCGGTAGCGGCTAGATGAAGCTTGGTAGCAAGCATGATGATGTAGAATTACAGTCTACACACTGGAGTGTGACTGTAGACAGTAGACTGTAGACTGTAGAGGTAGACTGGGTGTGGAGGACAGTATAACCAGTCAAAGAGAGAAGGCAAGCGGATTGCCAGGCAGAGCGTGAGTCTGTCCCCAAAACTGCGTTGGGAACGACTGGCGTCGCGTGGGGCAGTGCGTAACAATACCCATGGTCGCAGTACATCATACGGTAGAACATTACATTACCGCGTTAATTAACACAGGAGTGTCTATCATACAGGCACAAAATATAAAAACGAATGTCTGTCTATGGAATCGATCACAATATATCTTATCACAATCTCCCATCACTGAGACTAGAACCACATGCATCTGGTGAGCCTTTCAACTGAATATTTCCTTGTACCTATCGGAGTCACCCATCGCTCAGAACTACCCATCCAAACCTACCTATGAGCTCAACCACCACCACATTCCTTACCTTAACACGCATGCGCACCTGAACCACCGTCTCTATCTATCACATTTGCGCCCATCCGAGTGGCCCATCATGCCCGGCCACGAGAGGATCCCAGCCCATCAGGAAGGCCCATCAGAGGCACGCCGCCCCAGTGTTTTGACATGGGAGGCTAAATGAGCTACGGGCGACCATTTCTCAAACTTGGCAAAAGAGACGGATGAGATTTATTAGACCCTTGTTGGGGCGTAGCTATGGGGGAGATAGATGAGAGAGAGAGAGAGAGAGAGAGAGAGAGAGAGAGAGAGAGAGAGAGAGAGAGAGAGAGAGAGAGAGAGAGAGAGAGAGAGAGAGAGAGAGACGATATAAGTACGAAAGATATGAAAAGAAGTAAATTAAAAAAAGAGGAAGAAAGACATAACAAATATAATAATAAAATGAAAAGGTAAAATAAAGCCAAGGAATAAAGATTGGACGTAGTAGAGAGAGAGAGAGAGAGAGAGAGAGAGGAGGTGAAAGGCTGAGAAGAGGAGGTGGAGAGAGAAGGAGGAGGAGGAGGTCGGTGTTTGTTCTGAGCAGGTTAGGTAGTCAGATCACGTCCTCTCCCTTGCTCACTGTTCGGGTCCTCACAGTCCTCCCCGCATCCTCTTGAGATCTCCCCGAGCCTTCCCCAGCCTCCTCCTCCCTCCCTCTCTCCCACCACCAGCCTCCCGTCACCCTTTTCCAATCCTTACTTAGCTCTCTTCCTCTTCCTCGTCTTGTTCTTTTCATGCACTTTCACCCTTCCCCTCTCCTCTTCCTCCACTTGTCTAGCTCTGCCACACCCCCTCTCTCTACCTCCTCCTTTTCCTCCTCCTCCTCCTCCTCCTCCTCCTCTTCCTTCAGGAGCTCCTTATTCTGCCCTCCTCTTCCTCCCCATCTTTCTCTCCTCATTTACTTTCTCATTACTTTTTTTTTTGTTTTACATTTTTCTTCTTGTTAATATTTCTATCCTCTCCTCTTCATTTTTTTTCTTCTTTTTCCTCCTCCTCCTCCTCCTCCTCCTCCTCCTCCTCCTCCTCCTCCTCCTCCTCCTCCTCCTCCTCCTCCTCCTCCTCTTCCTCCTCCTCCTTTTCCTCTTCCCAACATGGCACATAACATTCCACAGGATAATGTTCTCACCATTCCTATCATTTCATCAATCTCTCTCTCTCTCTTTCTCTCTCTCTCTCTCTCTCTCTCTCTCTCTCTCTCTCTCTCTCTCTCTCTCTCTCTCTCTCTCTCTCTCTCTCTCTCTCTCTCTCTCTCTCTCTCTCTCTCTCTCTCTTTCACATTTCCAACATTAATGCCTTTACACTTCCAGTCGCGGGTCGCTCGTCCTCTTAATATTTATCCTCCCATTTTTCCTTCATTTGCGTGAGATGTGTAATTAACCGTGGGAGGAGGTGGGACCATGGAAGGGCTGGACGGGGGGAGGGAAGAAAGAGAGCAAGAGGAGGAGGAGGAGGAGGCGGAGGAGGTGGTGGTGGAGTGTGAGTACGTGGTGGTGATGGTGGTGGTGGTGGTGGTGGTGGTGAGAGAGAATATTCTATGCTCTGGTTGATTTTCTTCTTTTTTTTTCTTTTTTCGTTCACGTGTGCTTGATTTAATGCTGGTTTCATTCCGTCTGCTTGTTTTGTTGTTGTTGTTGTTGATGATGATGATGCTGTTCTTGTGACTTCTGTTACTGTTACTGCTGTTACTACTACTGCTACTATAACTACTGCTACTACTACTACTACTACTACTACTACTACTACTACTACTACTACTACTATTTTCTTGTTATTATTTTTTTTTGTTATTATTAATAGTATTATCATTATTATTATTATTATTATTATTTTATTATTATTATTATTACTATTATTATTATTATTATTGTTATCATTATTAATATTATTATCATCAATATCATTGTTGTTGTTGTCATTATTATTCTTACTACTCCTTCTATACTACTACTACTACTACTACTACTACTACTACTACTACTACTACTACTACTACTACTGCTACTACTACTACTACTACTACTACTACTACTACTACTACTACTACTACTGCTACTACTACTACCACTGCCTACTGCTACTGCAGCAGCAGCAGCAGCAGCAGCAGCAGCAGCAGCAGCAGCAGCAGCAGCAGCAGCAGCAGCAGTAGTAATAATAAGCAGTAGTAATGCAGAACAGTGTTGTTATTAGTGCTGGTGTTTCTGTTGTCTTACATGCTCTTTTTTGTGTTCTTGATTTACAATGTTATCATTATCACTGTCAACATTGTCGTTGTCATTATCATTATTATTATTATTAGTTTTTTTTTTATCATTACTATTATATCTTACTTTTCTTTATCATGATCTATTTATTATTTCTTTTGTTATTGTTACCATTAATGTGAAGACTCTACCATAGCAGTAGTAGTAGCAGTAGTAGTAGTAATGGTAGTAATAGTAGTAATAGTAGTAGTAGTAGCAGCAGTAGTAGTAGTAGTAGTAGTAGTAGTAGTAGTAGCAGTATTAGTAGTAGTAGTAATAGTAGTAGCAGTGTAAATAAGAGTAGCAATAGTCAAAACACCACATTATCAACACTATCATCATTACCATCTTCATTACTATCATCAATATACCCATTAGTATTACCCTTATCCCTTCAACAGCACTGACATAACACTGCAGCATTCACCCCATCACTCAGACACAGCACCACCAACAACAACAACAAAAAACATCACATTACACTCCTCTCCCATTCATTTAAAGCTGAATTCATATGACAGACACGCCAGCCAGCCAGCCAGAGCCAGACACTCAGATATTTAGAGAAGAGAGAGAAAATAAAAGAGTAAGGAATGCGTAGATATAGAAAGAACTGGAGAACATAAGTGAGAAAATAGAGAAAGAGCAAAGAGATAGGGGAGAGAAATAAGACAAAACACACACGTACACACATACACACTGGGGATGAGGTAAGAGAGAGTCAGGGTAGAGAAAGACAGACAGACAGAGAGAAAGAGAGAGACAGACAGACAGAGAGAGAGAAAGAGAGACTAGGAGATAGGGGAGTGTATGTACACGGGAGGAGGAAAAGGAAGAGGAGGAGGAGGAGGAGGAGAGGGACGGGGAGTAGGAGGAGAGGAGGGAGGGGAGGGAGGCACAGGTACAGGTAACAATAAAAGTATCAGGCTAATTAAAGGTAACCCCCTCGCGCGTCAACCACAAGCCACGCCGCAGCCGGTAATGTAATTGGGGTGAGATTCGCAAGATAAATGTAATTGCGTAATACGTGGCGCTATTTAATCGAGCCACCGCGATACAGCAGGCACTTTATGAAATTAGTCGGCGAGATTGGCAGACCTGGTGAGGGAGGATGGCAGAGAGGGTGGAAGGGAGGGAAAGGGAGGGAGAGGATGGAGGGAAGGGTTAGGGAGGACTAAAAGGATGGAGGGAGAGGGGTAAGGGAGAGGAAGGAAGCAAGGGGATGTTGGATTGTATGTGTGTGTGTGTGTGTGTGTGTGTGTGTGTGTGTGTGTGTGTGTGTGTGTGTGTGTGTGTGTTTGGCTATTGTGGGTGCTGGGTTAGGGAGAGGGAGAGGGAGAGGGAGGGAGGGGGCAGACAGATACTTAGGTAAAGAGAGAGAGAGAGAGAGAGAGAGAGAGAGAGAGAGAGAGAGAGAGAGAGAGAGAGAGAGAGAGAGAGAGAGAGACTAACAATTCTAAAAAGCTTATTCTCGAGTAACAAAATCAAACAAAATAGAAACAAACACAACAAAAACGCCACCACCACCACCACCACCACCACCACCACCAGTAACAACAACAACAACAACAACAACAACAATAACATAGATAAACATAGAAAATAAAATAGTCACTCTTCATTTTTTTTATTTTCATTCTAGTGTGTGAAATGTGTATGTCTTTTCAGCGATGTAACTGTTTTTATTTATTTTTTTTTTTCAGATTTCTCTTTTGGTGAGAGATTTGTAATGTTAATTTTACTATACGCTTTATGTTGTTTACTCCTCCATATGTGTGAAAATTCAAATATAATGTCTAATAGTTGTTTTATTTTCTCTTTCACAGGTGAGTACCGGCTGGCGAGTAAGCGTTACCTGGCAAGCGTGAGTTGCCTACCCATCACCGTCACTTTCAACATCACCATCACCATCACCATCACTATATTTATTTTCATCTATTTTTTTTTTTAGTAAAGGTTAAAGGTATAGGGAATGTCTCATATTTTTTTTTTTTTTTTTAGTTTAGTTCGTTAGGTTAGGTTAGGTTAGATCGTGTGTTGCTATTTCTGGTTGTAGTAGTAATAGTAGTAGTAGTAGTAGTCCATCACCACCACCACCACCACCATCACTGCTCTTGTCATCGTCGTCACAGTCATCCCTACCATTGTCATTATGATTGTCTTCACCGTTATCATTCTTATCAACTTTTCTGCAATCGTCACTCGTAATGTTGTTTTTTATTTCTCTTATTTTTTTTTTCTTTATTTCTGTGTACGTTCTGATGTTTGGATTTCTCAGTTGATAAGTTTTTGTATTATGGAAACTACTAATACCAATTTACCAGTAAGTCAGTAATATCTTCGAAAATCTTAATCAGTTAGATTGAGATTGTTCTTTACACACACACACACACACACACACACACACACACACACACACACACACACACACACACACACACACGAATAATATTAGTGATGGTGCAGTTGGCTTCCTTGCATATTTCTTCCCACACTCTATTTATTGTTCTTTCATATTTTCAGTTCTTTATCCCATCTTCTCTTCAGTTTCTCTTCCCACCTTGACATCTATTATCTTCTTCATACCCTTTGTCATCTTTTTGTCCCTCCTTCCTTCATTCTTCTTCTCACCTCCAGTCTTGTGTACATGCTTCCCTCTCATTCCCTTTCCTATCATTTATCTTTGTGTATTCCTTCACTGCATCCATCCTTCAGTCCTCACCTTCCTCCTCATTCTTATTCTGTCTATTCGTTTTTGTGTTCTCGTTTCTCTTTCCATTCAATAACTTGTCATTCACATCTTTGTCTCTTCTTCACTTTCTTTTGCTTGTTTGTTGTTGTCATGGCCTTACCGAATACTCGATGATGATGATGGTGGTGATGATGATGATAATAATAATAATGATAATAATAATAATAATAATAATAATAATAAGTAATAATAATAATAATAATAACAATAATAATAATGATAATAATAATAATAACAATAATAATAATAATAATAATAATAATAGCTTGCATACTAAAGAAATAAATGTTACCTCAAAGAGAATTAATAGAAAAAAAGTGCTTCTTTCAGAAAAGAAAATAGATAAAAACAATATCTCGGCATGCATTTCTAAAACAGATCCTTATAAAATTGTCACAGAGACGAGTGTATAAGGAAGACAGTAGGCCATTTCAATGCAGTGTGTGCCTCTAACTGCCTACGACCACACACTACACCACCACACACTCCACATGCAATACAGACCACCCACACCACATCACACTCCACCACCACCACACTCCACAGCCACCACACCCCCGCACCACCTGTATCATGCCTGTCTCCATCCCCCATCCACCCATCCACCCATCCACCCATCCCCATTCCCGGCCTCACCCAGTCAGCCCTGCACCAACACAATGCCTGGCTCGTAGCTGGGCCTCGTGTTAACAGTCGTAAGTCTCTCGCTATTAGTGGGTGAGGGGCGAGGTGGCGCCGCTCACCTGAAGGGAAAATAGAAGCGCCCGATGTCATGTTGCTAATTTGCATAAAGGCAGCTGACCCCACACCACCTCAGCATCGTAATCCGGGAGCTCGCATACCTGGCTAGGGTCAGGGTGGCCGGGGGAAGGCAGGGGGGACCGAAGATGTCGCCAGGTATATGCCGTAGGAGTGGAGGGAGTGGTGGTGGTAGTGGTGGTGGTGGTGGTGGAGTAATGGAAGTACAGACATGTCCACATTTGACGGGGTGAAGTGGAGGGTGGTTGGGTGGGGGTGGTGGCGAGGTTGCTAGGGATGAATGCTAGAGAGAGAGTGTGGGTGTTGGTTGGGGCAGTGGCAGGGTGGCTGGAAGAAGTAATACTGATGTGGGAATGGGAGGAGTGATGGGTGAGAGAGATGGAGATTACTCTGTGTCAAGAAAATGAAGAGTGAAATTTTGTGGGTGAAGAGAGTGCGTTTTGTGTTTTGAGTGTTGCGTGCCACACCTGGTTAATATGGTTTGCATGGAGAAGGACTACATGCTGGCCTGGCGGGGTGAGCACCACTGTACCAGGTGGTACTGCTCAAGTATTCTGCATTGCATGGGCCTTGACCTGTAACTTACAGAGAGAGAGAGAGAGAGAGAGAGAGAGAGAGTCGTCTGTAGTGACGTGTATGCCATCAGCTTACCTGTCCCTGTGCTGGACATTGGCGTCTTTGTGGCTGCGCCTTGACATGAAGAAGAGTCGGTGACATAACGTGAGGCAGACAGGCAGGAAGGAGCGGCAGGGTAGGCTGGTGCGTAGTTAATTACTAGTCTGAGAACCCTGTTTTTCCTGTTAAAATCACTGACTCCTCTGGTAGGTTCGTGACCATCGATGTGAAGGTGGCCTCAGTCTAGACCTTGTCCTTCACTAACACGGGGAGTACAGGTCTTCTTCCAGAGCTGCTGCTCCTGCTGTTGCTGCTGCTGTCTAGTCTTGTCTCTCAAGCAGAGGCGGCGTGGCTGTGACTGTGCATTGTTGTTTATGTGATCTTATTAGGCAGAGATGCACACGCCAGTCTGGTGACGTCTATAAGAGACACATGATTGAATATGCATACTGTGTGTGTGTGTGTGTGTGTGTGTGTGTGTGTGTGTGTGTGTGTGTGTGTGTGTGTGTGTTTTATATATATATATGTATATATATATATATATATATATATATATATATATATATATATATATATATATATATATATATATATATATATAGGCAAAAGCATAGGTTCTGGTTTTGTTGTGAGTGTTTAGGTCTCATGGGTCCGAGGGGAGGAACTACGATCGAGAGAGGAAGGGCGAGAGGGAGAATGGGAGGCAGGGAGGAAAAAAACCCAAATTCCACAAAAATCAATCCTGGCCTGCGGGGGGCGAGGGGCGTAAGTGATGGTATCCAGTAGGGGCCGGGCCGTACCCCAGCCCTCCCTGCACGCCATAGCCCTCTTACAAATGTCTAAAAACCTACCGGACCTCCCAACCCGGCAGAGACGCAGAAGGGCAGGGTCGAGGTGCGGGAGGGGGTTGGGGCGCGGGATGAGGCGGCCAGGGTGAGGGAGGACGGCGGGTGTAGGAGGGTATGGAGGAGCGGGCGGCTGGCTTCCCCACGCGCCGCTAGATGGCACCACATACCGAGGCGCCGCGGACTCCTGGGGCAGCCATAAGAAAGCCTGCCAGGAGGTGGTGGTGGTGGTGGTGGCGGTGGCGGCGTGTCGGGACCCTTAGAGCCGCGAGTCGGCCTCTGGCATTATCCAGCCGCGTCCTGCCCGCTGTATGCTGTGTGCTGGACCAGTTCACTGGCTCAACTCCCGAGCTTCTTGGAGCACCTACTGGTCCCCGGCATGCTGAACAATTATGAAAAAAGGGTTATACATTTTGCAAAGTTGTCAAAAAATGCAGGAGTATCCAGGCGTGCAGCGGGGCCTGGCGTGGGGCGCGTCACCATCAGCACGGACTCCGATTTTTTCCCCACAAAATAAAGAGTAATTGATATTGAGCCTGGAGTAACGAGGCTTTGTTGGAAAAAAATTATCATTAATGTAAACTGAGGGAGAGTGATGGCTAAATCTTGACACCAAAAGCATAATTATAGAAACACGCAGTCAATTTCCTCTCCGAGAAGCTTAATTAAGGATCGTGGTAGTCAGATTATTATATCCGTCTTAGGAAATGTAAAATTTTCAATACTGAAATAAATCGTAGCATTAGTATCTTCATATGTATATTCAGTTTCTAAATTGACAGCAGCCACCTCGGAGCAGTCTTTCTCTTAACTCCTTTCTTTACAAAAATTTAGTTTTCATCTTCGGAGGGACGAGTTCAGGCTTGCTATCGATCCGGCATTTTTTACACTTGCATTCCTTTTGGTGTGCCAATCTTTACTATCACTTGAAAACAAACTTCCTGAGCTGGAGCCCTGTGGTGTAGGGCGGCGGTGTGCAGGACTGGCAGTGGGGGGAGGAGGGAAGCGGGAGTTCCGCCCCTTTCAGGAAATTCCACTCTTTTTTTCATCGCTCACGGACAGGATTTATACTTTGATATTGGTTACGATGAAATTCGTCTCTCTTACCATCATATTACCTTGACAGTTGGACAGGAAGGTTGGTGCGATAGATACTTTATCACACGCGTGGACTTGCACCTGTGAACTTCCTGCAGCAATAGACATTTGATCTCACGTCCCCAGGTTTTCCTCACGGAGATCACTTGAGACTCAGGCTGGCTCGTCGCTCTTACGTTATACACTTACCGATTTTAAAAGGTGATGAAATACATCAAAACGAATTACTTGCCGCCACGCCCCTCGATGCTCTGATGGGCAAAATTAATTAGATATCGTCATCATATCCTGCCATATTTCGGCGTCGCTTCTCCACGTGGTGATTAATAACGGGCGGGTGGCCCCTCAAAGGCGGCGCTTAGCCCCGCCGCCAATACCGAGCCGCGGGTTGTTGCCTGGCCGAGCAGATCACACACGCGGCACGCTAATTTCACGCCTCGTATTTTTGCAGACTGCTCCTGCAAACATTATCCTCCCTCTAAATATTTCTATCAACATGCACTACAGAGCTGCGAAAAAGTCATCCTATGAGCGGAATAACACAAGTTTTCTCCGCCAAATCCTCGTGTTTACGTCCGCATCAAACGTTGCGTCACGTCAGGAGGTGACTTGAGAGGATGATACCCGTAAGATTCCTTCATCCGGTAACATATGTTCATGCTAACGTCCCTTCAAACGTTTCGTCATCTCAGAGAAGAACCATCCGGCCTGCTCAGCTAATACCGCTCCATCACGCTAACGTTCCCTTAGAGGCCGTCAGGTAAACGTCCAGACAATAACGTTTCATCATCCCCAAAGAAACGTTCATGTGGAGCCATCTCAGGCGCCCCTTCCGCTACACGTCGACTCCCTGACTGAAGGACCTTCATGGGGTCGTTGTCATGGTAACCGAGGACGCCGGTGGTCGACAACACCTCCGGCTGCAGACAATCACCAGTCACTATGGGGGCAATGTGTCCTGTTGGCGGCGGGTGCAATGGATACCTTGGCATCATGTCTGAAAGTCATCTCACGTCGGCAGTACTCGTGTGTCGACCGCTGACCCACGTCCTGTCTGGCATCCTCTTTGTTCATTTTCAGTAGATTTGGCAATGTGATGTGAGGCTGAGAGGCTAAGGGGAGCTGTGGCATCGCTATGAAGTGAGAGCAGCGAGCAGGTGATGAAGTGGAGGCGGAGGGCTGAGGGTAGGGGAAGCTTGAGTGGTGAAGAGAACGAGAGGTGTAATAGAGAACCGAGCATTTGTGGTGAGATATGAAGGAACCTTATAGAGGTGATCAAGGGAATAGAAGGCCCGCTGGAGATTGCTCTGAAGCTAAAACTGAGTTGTGTTTTATTTTTAAAACCCAGACGAATAGACGCTGGAGGATGAGGAACCCACGAACTGTAGTACGCTCCGCGCCCAACGCTCGGGCAGGACTGAAGTGGCGTTGGACTGATGCAAGACCGACTGAGCCACGGGGTGGAGGAAGCCAATCAGTGGATGTCAGCAGATGTTCACACTGATCCACTGTTAACTATTTCCCACATACTTCCATGCTGGCCTCTCCTCTACTCTCAGCAGCAATCATATTGTACATCCATCGTGTGCCTATTCATCACCCGCTATTCAAGAATCTACACACACTCGCCCCATATGTCCATCCATATTCCTTTATTTTATACATTCATACACTCATCCACCCCTATCCCACCCCTCCTACACACACACACACACACACACACACACACACACACTCAACCTCATCCATGCAATTCATTTACATGTGCACTCATTCATCATTTCACCGCTACTTTTTCTCCACACACACACACACACACACACACAGCATCCTTTACCAGCTTCCATGCATGCATCTACACACTGTATATAAACTCATCCACCACCGCTTAGCCATCCATGTACTGATACACCGACTACAACCAACACCACATCTATTCATCCACTCTCCAAAGAACAAAAAATAAGCAACATAACTCCTTCATGGTCGCTCATACGCAGTAAAAATTGTGTATCCTCCGAGCCGGCGCACTGAGGTCCGAGCAGCGAGCACTGGCCGATTGGTGATTAGAGGGATACCATAGAGCTTCTTCGTGGTGGGCTGCAGCGGGGCGAGGTAGCTGGTGGGGGGAGGAGTGACGAGGGCCGGGGGCTGCCTGGTTAATAGGATGATTACACTTCGGGTAAAAAAAGGCACTCAAGGAAGAATGTATGTGTATGTGTGTGTGTATGCGTAAGAGAGATAGATAGATAGATAGATAGATAGATAGATAGAGAGAGAGAGAGAGAGAGAGAGAGAGAGAGAGAGAGAGAGAGAGAGAGAGAGAGAGAGAGAGAGAGAGAGAGAGAGAGAGAGAGAGAGAGAGAGCGGGGGGGATTGTTGTACTAGGTCATGTATTGATGTATAAGCAATGAATCGAGGAGATGAGTATACGTATACATGTCTTGTGCGTAAGGTGTCGCATTAACCTCGCATGTGTAAGGTGTCACACATGGAGGGCGGAGGTAGGGGGAGGGGATGGGGGGCCCGGTATGCACGCAGGTGAGGTGGAGTACTTACAGGTGAAGTAGATGTGGCGTAGCATGTGGATAAGTCAGGAAAACAGCGATCCATGCGGCGGTGATGCGAGCCACGTCCCCTACGGAGCGCCCGGCGGAGGGTGGTGGAGGTAGTGGTGATGATGGTAGTGGTGGTGGTAGTGGTGGTGGGTCGCCGGGTGGGTTGCATGCCGCTGATGGGTATGATTATGGCGTGGGCTGGAGTGGGCGGGGAGTGATGACAGCCCACGAAAATTGAGCCTCGCCTTGTTAGCTCATGAGCCCGTCTGTCCCGGCCCACGCTGCCCGGACCTCGCTCCCTGCACCCTCTCCTGCCTCTCCTTGCCTCCTGCCCCGCCGCCGCCGCCGCCGCCGCCGCCGCCACCGCCGCTCTCTGCTCTCTGCTTACCGCCTCCTGCTCCACTCCCCTTCATCTTTTTCTGTGTTCTCTGCCTCTTGTTTTCTTGCTTTTATTTTGCTTCTTTTTGTTCTTGTCCTTGTTCTTGATTTTCTTTTGTTTCTTCATTGCCTTCGTCGTGGTTTACTTCTTGTACCTACTCGTTTTTCTTCTTTCTTCTTCTTCTTCTTGTTTTCCTTGTTGCTGTTGTTGTTGTTGTTGTTGTTGTTGTTGTTGTTGTTGTTGTTGTTTTCTTCTTTATCTTTTCTTCTTCTTCTTCTTCTCCTCCTCCTCCTTCTTCTTCTTCTTCTTCTTCTTCTTCTTCTTCTTCTTCTTCTTCTTCTTCTTCTTCTTCTTCTTCTTCTTCTTCTTCTTCTTCTTCTTCTTCTTCTTCTTCTTCTTCTTCTTCTTCTTCTTCTTCTTCTTCTTCTTCTTCTTCTTCTTCTTCTTCTTCTTCTTCTTCTTCTTCTTCTTCTTCTTCTTCTTCTTCTTCTTCTTCTTCTTCTTCTTCTTCTTCTTCTTCTTCTTCTTCTTCTTCTTCTTCTTACTCCTCCATACTCCTCTTTATTCTTCCTCCTCCTTCCCTTCTTCTCCTCCTCCTCCTCCTCCTCCTCCTCCTCCTCCTCCTCCTCCTCCTCTTTTTTTGTGTGTTATCTTTTTATCCCTACCTGGCTCTTTATTCAAAATGTTTATGTGTATCATGAATCTCATCCCAAAGAGTTTACTTATCCACCTTTTTCTTTTTTTTTCATTCTTTTCTTGCCTTCTTAACCAGTCACGTATTTCCTGTCTTCCATCTTCCTTTCTTCTTTTTTTTTCTTTCTTGTCTCCTTTTCTTTAAGCCTTTGGTGGTTTTGCTAATGAAGCACATTCGTCTTGTAGTATTTATTTTAGCTTGTCGTGATATTATTCTTTGCAGATCTTATTAATAAAAGGCAGTACAGGTGTGGTTAGGTAATTAGTGAGAACAGTAGGTGAGGAGAGGTACTGTTGCTTTTGTTGTGGTGATGGTTGTGGTGATGTAGACTTATTTTTCTATGGTAGTGGTGATAATGGTGATGATGGCTTTTTTTATATCGTTATCTATTGGTCGATTAAGAATAAACACACATGAATAAAAATGAAGAGAGGAAGAGAGAGAAGAAAAAAAAAACTTGTTAAATTGCCACTTTGTTTAGGAATGTGCAGCTTTGAAACATGCCAGTGATGATTTATTGATGAAGGATGTGCTCAAACATACTACTGTACCTACGCGTTGCTACTCTATGGCTGCTGATCCTTTATTTATTTCCAGCTGAGGAGATATTTGCTTAACAGAAGTATGAACTATGTATGTGTTGCTTGATGGAGGCAAACGTAAAAAAAATAGAAAATAAAAAAAAATTACGAATCATAGGTACCAGTTATTTTTTTTGTGTGTGTGTCTGTGTGTGTCTGTGTGTGTGTGTGTGTGTGTGTGTGTGTGTGTGTGTGTGTGTGTGTGTGTGTGTGTGTGTGTGTGTGTGTGTGTGTCGTGCTCGTGTTACATATAGTGGTGGTGATGTTGGTGATATGGTCGTGCAACTTTTCACATTAACATAACAAGGTCGCCTGGTTGCTTCGGATGACCTTGAGTATGGTAGTGGTGGTGGTGGTGGTAGTTGTAGCAATAGTAGTAGTAGTAGTACTAGTAGTAATAATAGTAGTAGTAGTAATAGTAGCAGTAGTAGTATCAGGGATGGTGAGATAGTAGTAGGTGGTGATGTGCAGGGCTTCGTTATCACGCACACACACACACACACACACACACACACACACACACACACACACACACACACACACACACACGTGCCCTGTCCACCCACTTTTTTTATTTTCCTCCTCATCCATAACTCAGGTAGCTTGCAGGTATCCACACCTCTCCCCTCCATCCACACCACCTGGCAACCGCGTGCCTTGTTTTATCCTTCTCTGTCTACCTGCCTGCCTCTGTTTATTTCCATTCCCTTCCTTGGTATGTGTTCAGATATATTTTTGTATTCTTACTCCTTCTCCTTGTTTCTCCATTACATACGAATATTGTTTAGATACTTAGACACGGCAACTAACCTCACACCCTCCTCCTCCTCCTCCTCCTCCTCCTCCTCCTCCTCCTCCTCCTCATGCTTCCTATCCTTCTCCTCCTCTCCCAGTGCCTTCTCATCACTTTCAGCCTCACCCACGTGTGTGTGTGTGTGTGTGTGTGTGTGTGTGTGTGTGTGTGTGTGTGTGTGTGTGTGTGTGTGTGTGTTCCTGTCAGCAAACCCGATTCGCAATTATGATAATATTTTCAGCAGCCTATTGTACTCATAAGCTGCAAACGTTTCCATATACCAGCCAACCGCGGCACTGAATACAAACCTGCCACTTGCAAGTACGTTTATTTTTACCAGCTTGTCGTCCATAGCCACACCTACCAATAGCCAGCCTCCACACTCTCCTCAGCCTACTACTGCAGCGCCGCCGTACTCCCTGCCACCAGTGTAGGTAGTGTTGCGTCGTGCAGTGCCGGGTGTGGGGTCGTAAAGGGAGGTACTGAGGGTGATGCTTCCCTGGTTGTATTGTAGCCACGCCACATGTATGCTGGGGGGCGTCAGGAGTATTAAGGACTGAGTGTATGGACGTGACTAGGGAGGGAAATACAACTAGCCAGGGAAAGATGAGACGTCTGACGGAGGAGAGCAGGTAAAGATTGTTTGTTGATGTGGCGATGATTGTTGTGGTGGTGGTGGTATTGAGGAAATGTATTATTATTAGTTGCTCTCATTTTTAGCTCACTGGTAAGGTATAGTTTCACCAATACGTTATTAATTTGTACTCATCATCATCATCATCATCATCATCATCATCATCATTAAAGTCATCATCTTAAGCCATCATCATCATATCCATCACCATTATCATCACATTTTATTTTCCTTGCTTAGTATCAGTTCATCCCAGCCATCAGGGGCGTTGGGTCTTTCAGCGTAATAGTGTAAATGTGTAAGACCTCCATCAGGCCTCGCTAAGGGATGGAGGATGGAGATTGATATGCAGAGGGCGGGGAAGAGGGTCGGGGCGCGCCAGGACGGGCATGCGAGGTAGGGAGGGAAGAACAGAGGAGCGGGAGGCAGGGAGGAAGGGGGTGTTGATAAGCGAAGACTCGTGTAGGACAAACGGAGGCACCACGGCGTGTTTAATGGACTGATCAAGGTCTTCTCCTTTCCTCATGTGTGTGTGTGTGTGTGTGTGTGTGTGTGTGTGTGTGTGTGTGTGTGTCCTGGGCTATGGATGACGTAAGACAGTAATATGCAGCGAGCAGTATCTAGGACGAAATTATGCATCACCTTAGCAGCGGCGCGGCACTGCTTCCTGGACGCCTCGCCTACTTGCGTTTGGGCGCATAAATCCGAAATAGTCGACAAGTTGAGTTCTGAGCCGCCTCGCTCGCTCCCCTCCCCCACCCTCCTTCCTCTCTGGCGGGCACGACAGAGGCGCCGCTGAGAGATGCCGGGAATGGGAGGAAGGGAGGGAAGGAGGGAGGGAGGGAGAGAAGGATCGCGTGATGCTGGCGATGATGGCGGTTGTGGTGGTGATGGTGGTAGTGGTGGGCGATTATAGGTTTTGACCATGCATGTTTGTTTTTCTTGCCAATAACTATGCGATCCTGACCCCAAGGGTTCCGAGATTACCCAGGGCCGGACGGTAAATGGAAGGGTTTATGTGCTTCGTGTCGTGTCTCGGAGCCCCAGTTCGACTCCCTTCATCACGGCGCCGCGTCCCGGGGCGGCTGACACGATATTTGAATATTTCGACGAATCGAGAAGGTATTACTTTTGATTTCTCTCCCACGCGAGTACTGGTTGTGGTGATGGATGGCGCGGCGGCGGGCCGAGATGCACCGCTGCCGCCCAGACACTTACATGGATACACGCAACGCAAGACAGACAAGCGAACAAAGGGAATCACACACATATAGGCTACGTGTAAAGCACGTGTAAGAAAACCTATTCTTTGAATTATTAAACAATATATTACAAAAGAGTACAATTTTGAGCCCAAGTCTTATGTAGCCGCGGCCACGGGTCCTCCCTCACCCCTCCCTCCCCTTCGGGCTTGGCAGGAGGCAGGAAGCAGCAGTCCTGTGCAGTTTGTCGTAAATAATGTGACACTGATATTATATACAACGAACGTAATATATTTACTCGTAATAGACACATGTAAATAATTTTTCCACAACGTATGAAGGCGAATTGTAGGGAACAGTCCAATTAGGTAGATTCATGTGTCCGCGGGAGGGCGGCGCGGGGCCTGGCGGTGCTAAGCGGCTGTCAACACACTGCCGGGACCGCCGAAGAGCGGTTTGTCAGTGTTCACTGTCTTCACTAACGCTATAAAGACACGGATTCTTTTTCTTGTTTTACTTCTTGCAGCAGCTTGGTGGAG
This sequence comes from Portunus trituberculatus, assembly GCF_017591435.1. Lineage (NCBI taxonomy): Eukaryota > Metazoa > Arthropoda > Malacostraca > Decapoda > Portunidae > Portunus > Portunus trituberculatus. Next base: position 4,284,610 of record NC_059297.1, on the reverse strand, counting down.
GCAGCGCCGCACAGCCGCCCAGACTCCCTCAGCTATCCTTTGTAGTTTTCACGCTGCGGTTTTCCGGTAATTCTTGCAATCCAGTTATATTTTCACGCGTAATTTTAGCAAAGGAGTTTTTGCTTCTATTTTTTGAGTAAATGTTAGTCAACACTAAAAAACAATTTTGCATTCATTCTGAAGGAAATGTTGCTGATTCGTGTGTGTGTGTGTGTGTGTGTGTGTGTGTGTGTGTGTGTGTGTGTGTGTGTGTGTGTGTGTGTGTGTGTGTGTGTGTGTGTGTGTGTGTGTGTGTGTGTGTGTGTGTGTGTGTGTGTGTGTGTGTGTGTGTGTGTGTGTGTGTGTGTGTGACTTCTGTCTACATTTCCATCAGATTACTGGCATTTTCTTCCGTACCTTTTCTTCTTTAAAACATGAAATAATTCACTCCGGCATCACATCTGCTTTCACCTCTTTTCCTGTGTTATTTTGCCTTTTCCCGTGGCAAAGCTCCATGTTGGCCACTTTCTATATCACTAAGATCACTATTATCACCGCTTATCACCGGACGCCGCAGTGCATCACGGCCCATCACTGCAAAACACAGGCCCCCTTCCTTATCACTGCTCGTCGCGCCGCTGCACACCACACTCCACCGCTCACCACCGGAGGCGCGGCGTGGCTTGGTGCGTTGGGTCACGGGGTTGATGTGACCTGAACTTGTGCATGGGGAGGGATGAAACAGCTGCTGGAGAACAGTGAGATGGTTATGACTCAGCGTAGGGTGTTCACTGTTTACAGGTAAGGAGGTGACCTGCTGGATGGAGGCTGATGGGGGCTGATGTGAGCAGCAGCAGGAGTCTTGGGTTGGGGGAGGGAATGATGCACTTCCTGGGAGCAATGTGACGCCAGCGGATGGGTACGATCCTCTCATATTCATTTCTTCATTATGACCGAAGAGGACAAGCACGAGTCTGGTTTACTCTTCAAGGCAAGATCTCAATGGAATACTTTAATTGGAGACCTCGGCGGCATGCGTTAATTGGGAGATGCCGATCGCGGACTGCCTCATGGAGAAGGCTAATGGAATTTCTTACCATTGTCGGGAGCCGCACACGACACGCTATGAATGGAATATCTCAGTAGGAGACAAGGGTCACTCGTCCTCCTCCTCCTCCTAGCTCCTCTTCTTCCTCTTCCTTCTTCTCACCACCACTACCTCCACCTCCTCACAGCTCTGCCTCTTCTCCACACTCTCCTTCTCTCCCTTCAAGGTTTTTTAAGCATAATCTATCTTTTTCTAGCTCTTCTGTTAACATTTCTTGTTTGTTTCCATTTCCTCTTTTGTTTCTTTCTCCCACTCAGTCTCTTGTTTTTTTTCTCTCGTTTGTTACCGACCACTTTCAGCAGGAGGCTTATCAGCTATTTAAATTCTTTCTCTCTCTCTCTCTCTCTCTCTCTCTCTCTCTCTCTCTCTCTCTCTCTCTCTCTCTCTACGTCGCTTTTGCACCTCCATCTCCTTCAAGGTGATTTTTTTTTCGGATACTTATTATTTTTGTTGCAACCCAATCATTGTTAGTAATTCTTAGACCATCGCGCTCTTTTACAGACTTCTAATCAATGTGAAATCAAAGCAACGTTCATTTACATCTCATCGCTTTACTACCACATCGGTGAACGCCTTCCAGTAAAGAGCACAGTATACCAAAATATTCCCAGTCTCTCATATCCCGTACTTTTTTTTTTTACTGTTTAATCTAGGGCCATAATTTCCTAGTCTCGCTTCCAGGTGCTTCCAGAGTATATTTCTTTATTCCATCAGGATCTGTGAGCGATGGTCCGCTCTGCTTGCCAATTTTCTTCATATGTTGATATTTTCCATATTTTTAGCATGATCTGGTCTTATTCAGTCTGCCTCAATCTCCAGCACCTACTTCAGTACTCGAGCATCTCCCGTGTTTTCTAAGCATCTTTCAGCTCAACTCCACTCACAAAATCCCGTCCTCCGTCGATTCCTCCCAGCCACCTCGGTTCCTCCTCGTCGAGTTTAATATCACGATTGCGTTTGTGCTGGGCCGTATTCTTTGTGATTGCAGGTGCTGCTCACATTTACCTTGCCATTTTTACCCGAGCGGCGCTCACCCTGCGGGCCGGGCGAGGCGGAGCCCACCTGGTGAGAGCAAACACCTCACTGGCAACACAAACGCGCCTTTTGAAGATCATTATTTCATACAGCTCGTGACTGCAGCGACTGGCAAGCGAGGTCGACCTGAAATCTTGCCTCACCCTGCCGGCGGATGGGACACCTGCTGGACGCCCCTCCACCTTATATATGAAAGGCGTCTCAAACCCGAAGCATAAACCACACACACCTGTCTCCCTCCCACCGCGCTGGAGATTTTATTTCCTGTTGTAATAAAATCATCGTTGGCAGTGAGCCTCTCTGCTCTTTCCTAATGGGGAGCGAGCAGCCACAGCTCCCTAGGTTGCCTGCTATGCTACTGCTGCTGATGCTGCTGCTCGTGGTGAGTGGGTGAGGGCGATGGACGCGGAGAACATCAGGCTTGGGCGTGAGAGTTTTCCGTGAGTGCCTGGCTGCTGGCCGGGCCCCAGTGACTGCCGCACATACCTCTTCCATCACGGCCAGTCCTGTCATGGCCATCATTATACACGTTTTTCATTCATTTTTAACTTAGCCCGCCCCAGCCCGGCCTCCTCCCCCGCCTGTCGTATCGGGCCAGGCAGCGTACGTATTTCACTTCTCTTCGGCGACCGGTAAACAGCAGGTTGGCGTCCCTTAAAGCCTTGGCCGCCATCACCGCCGCAGTCTCGGGCAAGCATCGTACATCTGGCTACATTAGTAGTCGGGGGAATATAGTACAGTTTAGTGAAGGTTATCGTATAGCGCTCCGCGTTGTTCCTACGGTATACCTCACACTTGTTCGGGTCGCTCCTCGAAGC
>NC_059297.1:4269170-4276670 GCF_017591435.1 Portunus trituberculatus | reverse complement strand
TAATTCTCTCTCTCTCTCTCTCTCTCTCTCTCTCTCTCTCTCTCTCTCTCTCTCTCTCTCTCTCTCTCTCTGTATCTATCTATCTATCTATCTATCTATCTATCTATCTATCTATCTAAATAAATAAACATATAAAACAGAAAAAAACTGAAAGAGAGAGAGAGAGAGAGAGAGAGAGAGAGAGAGAGAGAGAGATAAACGAACAAACACCAACGGAAAAACACACGTAAAAACACACACTAAAAATGAAAGGGACGATATTAAAAAAGGAGGGAGGATAAACAGGAACAGTAAGAGGAGGAGGGGCGGAGGGTGGAAGAAGCCAATAAGGGCAATGAAAGTGGACACGTTGTTAATGCGGGCCTGACAGCCTTCTGGTGCTCGACTGACACTCACGGCGGAGGAGACACGCCCTTCGAATCTCCCTCTTTTCTCCTCCCATAGTAGTAGTAGTAGTAGTAGTAGTAGTAGTAGTAGTAACAGTAGTAGTAGTAGTTGTAGAGAGAGAGAATAGTAGAGTAAGAGAGAGGTGTCAAGTCTTATGTCCCATGCTTTTGGGTAATTCTTTCATTTTTTTTAGGGAAACTGTAGTTCTCCCTCTTGCATAAAAAAGTAGTAGTAGTAGTAATAGTAGTAGTAATAGTAGTAATAGTAGTAGTAGTAGCAGTATTAGTAGTAGTAGTAGTAGGAGGAGGAGGAAGAGGAGGTGTTGTCATTATTGTTGTTGTTGTTGTTGTAATTCGGTAATGAAGTTCTACATACAAATTCAAAACGCTAGCTTTGTCGAAATTAATTTGGTTTAAAAAGACTCGTTGGAAGCAAAAATCTGAGTGTTTTTAATACAAACAGATACACAAGAACACACACGCACTGAAATCCGTTGTCCTGCTCTCTGTTCCTGCTGTTTGTAGTTATTGTTGTTGTTGCCAGTGGTAATGAAAACTATAAAAGGGTAATAGAAATAGTAATAATGATAAATGACAATAGCAAATGCAGCGTGTCATATTTCATGTTTTGGAAGAGATGGTTAACAGGAAGATTTCAAGACATTTATCCCTTATTTTATGGCTCACTCTCTTCGACCTGCAAGGGACTGTCAACTAAATAGGCTTTTTTTTCCGTTTTATATTACCCTTGGCCAGCTTCTCCCTCTCACATAAAAAAATAATGTTGGCATAGGCGACGATGACTATTAAAGTAAAATGTTTGATACTAATTCAGAAAACAATTGCGTTATGAATTTACTTACTAAAATCGTTCAGGTTACTTTTCACGATGAATAAACCTTAGAAATAAAGACTAAAAAGAATCCTCATTAATATATTTAGATTACAGGATTTAACAAACAATACTACGCGCATGTCTTTGTATGTGTGTGTGTGTGTGTGTGTGTGTGTGTGTGTGTGTGTGTGTGTGTGTGTGTGTGTGTGTATGTGTAATTCACCTCGGTCGCCTGTTGGTCACCCAGCCAGTCTTCCCCATTACGGAGCGAGCTCAGAGCTCATAGACCGATCTTCGGGTAGGACTGAGACCTCAACACACTCCACACACCGGGAAAGCGAGGCCACAACTCCTCGAGTTACATCCCGTACCTATTTACTGCTAGGTGAACAAGGGCCACACATTAAGAGGCTTGCACATTTGCCTCGCCGCCCCGGGACTCGAACCCGACCCTCTCGATTGTGAGTCGAGCGTGCTAACCACTACACTACGCGGTGTGTGTGTGTGTGTGTGTGTGTGTGTGTGTGTGTGTGTGTGTGTGTGTGTGTGTGTGTGTGTGTGTGTGTGTGTGTGTGTGTGTGTGTGTGTGTGTGTGTTTTCCTTCATGTGCGTGTTTGAGGTTACACATAAATCAGAGAGTTGCCTCAAGATCATTTGTTACTCGGTCACAGAAACGACAAAACAAAGAGATCAGAGAGGGAGAGAAAGAGAAAGAGAGACCGTCCAAAGCTCTCTCTCTCTCTCTCTCTCTCTCTCTCTCTCTCTCTCTCTCTCTCTCTCTCTCTCTCTCTCTCTCCCCCTAGCCCACGTGTCCTGCAAGGAGATAAGGCTTATCAGGCTTTATCGAGGTTGACAAGCGACAGGCAATTACTTGAGGGAAGGAACTCGCTGGCCCCCCATCATCCCATCCATCACTGTGGCCCGGGGAGGAAAGCAGGGGGCCAGGAAAAGAGGAGTAGGGAAACAGGGAAGAAAAAGGGAGGAGAAGTAAGTGAAGAATTATAAGTAATTACGTGCTCCAGAATTCATCTTGTAAGCTTACTAGTACCTGAGTGTGCCAGCGTGAAAATAATTACTCTGATGGCAAGATAGTTGTTCCGGCGCCAGTATCGTGTTGATGGTGATTATTATGAGATCCCCTGCATGCGTCACGCCAGTATTGCCACACCATCATTGTTTCCCGACGCCTGACTATCGCCGTGATTATCTCCCGGCAGCTGTGTATTATTCTACGTCAAGAGCCACGCTGGTGTACACAAATCAAGGATGATCGGAACTTTATCAGCTGTTGTAATACTGAATAAAAGAAAAGAAAATATGCTCAAAATTTGGAAAGAAGACAAAAAAGTAAGAACACTATAAGAAGAAAGAACACAAATAAGAACAAGAAACACAAAAAAGTGGGAGCCGATATAAAGGCTTTCAATCCCACGCCAACTGCTGGACTGGACTGGATCAGGGTTAAAGGACCATGGCACTACCTACGGAGGACACGTAAGACAGGGTACCTCTCTCTGTTTACCGTCATTGGTTTTGTTGGATTGACATGAGGTGTTCATTTCTGTCTTCTTGGTGTATGAGTGTGTTTATTCATCCGATGCAGTGACAATGTTTCAGTTGTGGTGTCTTTTCGAAAGGACTGTCAGCCCATCAGGAAATTAAGATTAGAGTAAAACGTTAAATAAAATAAAAGTGAATACAGCAATTTGGTTCATCGACTTGTGATCATGACCAGAATGTCACTCCTGTTAGTGTGTTTCCATTTGCTGCACTTTGTCATTCTCACCTTTTCTCTCTGCACTCCCTCCACTCTCCTATTCCCTCAGCCCAGGAGGAGGAGGAGGAGGCTGCGCTGAAGCCATCATCGATAAGAGAAAATAAAATTGATAGAGGAATCGGTGTGCGGGTTGTTCGCGTGCCGCCAACAGCGCACCAAAGAAGATAAAGTGAATTTTTATGTGTCGTTTTACTACTCTGTTGTTAGTAATCTCACTGACGGCGCATTTTTCCCTGCACGCCTCCACCTTCCCCCTATCAGTGGCCACGGGGACAGGTGCGCCCCCTCTGTAAAACACCTGTAAAGGCATTAACGCTGTGAAAAGGTTGTGCCATCATTTCTGCTCTCGTTTGTCTTTTATTGAACAAGCTTTCCCCCTCCCGTCCCATTCCAATATCCGTAGTCCATGTGTCGCCGCCCCTCCTCTGCTCTCTCTCCTATGTCGTGCCCTCCTATCAAAAATAAGTTGTGTTGTGTGTGCGTGCCTGTGTGTGTGTGTGTGTGTGTGTGGGTGGGTGGGTGTGTGTGCATGTGTGTGTTGTGACAAAGAAAGAGAATGACGGGCATCGCAGTAGGCGCGTCCTTAGTGAGCTAGTGAGATGATTACACGAATGTTTACGAGGAGTTTGTGGTTGTTTACGAGGCACCTGTGAACTTTCGTGCGTGGCGGCAGCAGGAGGCGGAAGGAGACGGGGGGGCGGCAGAAGGCGGCGGGAAACAGCGGGAGGAGCCGAGCAAAGGGTGGAATTCGTGAGTGCTGGCGGAGAGAACCTGAGGGTCTTTGGGAGGAGAAGCTGTGGCGGCGGTGGTGGTGGTAATGTTGGTGGTGGTGGCGTGGAGGAGGAGGCGGGATGGCGTTCCTCGTCTTGGCTGTTTACTGAGCAAGAGGTCACCTTGAATGCGAAGGATTTTATTTTCGTGTGGAATTACTACGCGAGTCACCTTTCGAATGGCAGCGTGTCAGGTGGCGGGGAATGCCTAGAAAGGAGTGAGGTTAGCAGGCGTTCGTGACCAGCCCGGCACGGTGAGTGTGGCGAACGTTCGTGACCACAGCAAGTCTCAGGTAAACGGTGGGGAGTTTTTGCCGCGAGTTCACAGTGTTCGTGAACGTTCATCAAGCTATCAAACGTTTTGCTCAAGAAATGCGAGGCGTGCCATCGAGTGTGAAGGCTTTTTTATTGAGTTTTTACGTGCGTTTAAATGTTGGGAGGTGTTTGGGAAGCAATAAACCCGGCCATCGATCACCGCCAGCCACACATGAGACGCACTTAAATTGGCGCTGCTGATAGTGAATGTGTGTGTGTGTGTGTGTGTGTGTGTGTGTGTGTGTGTGTGTGTGTGTGTGTGTGTGTGTGCGCGTGTACGTGTCTTAACGTACACGGACACGTACACAAGCTCATCATCCATCGTTGTCTGTCTTCCATTTATGTTCTCCCGTCGCCTTCCTTCTTTCCTTCCTTCCTTCCTTCTCTCTCCTCGCTCTTCTCCCCTCCTCCCGTTATCCCCCCATCCTCATTTTGCCTCCTTAGTCCTGTCACTACTCTCTCTCTCTCTCTCTCTCTCTCTCTCTCTCTCTCTCTCTCTCTCTCTCTCTCTCTCTCTCTCTCTCCCTCCCTCCATCTCGCCCCTCACAGCACTAAACGCTACCAAATGACCGAGAAAATAATTCGTTTTGTCCCTAACAGCTGTGTATTCTTGCCTATTCAGGGAAATTTTCTTTTTTTTATTTCCTTGGTGTTGTAGAGAATTATTATGATCACTGCGAAGGAGAGAGAGAGAGAGAGAGAGAGAGAGAGAGAGAGAGAGAGAGAGAGAGAGAGAGAATTGAATGTTATTTTCTGGCATTATTTTTTATAACCCTCATTTCCTTCAATAGCGCATTCTTTATTCATTTGTTTATTATGCTCTTCTTCTTTTTTTCTTTTCTCTCTCTTGTATTTTAAGTTTCTAGTCTTTCATTTTCGCTGTTTTCGTCTCTCCTTAGCAGGTTCATATTTTTTTTTCCTTTTATTTTTTTTCTCTTTTATCATCATCTTTTTCGTCTCCTCATTCATCTTCCCTCTTTATCTCCTCTATCATTGCTTTTCTCCTTTGCCTTTTTTTCTTTATTTTCGTTTTTTTTTTATTTCTTCCCCTTGAAATGTTTACTTAGTTGTGACCTCTTCTCCTTTTTCTTTTTTATCATCCCGACTCTTCTTCCTTTCTTTTCTTCCTTTATCCTCTCTCTCTCTCTCTCTCTCTCTCTCTCCCTCCTCTGAATCAGTCTCTTCTATATCTCCTCCCTCTTATACTCCTTTTCCCTTCTCTTTCCGAGTATCACACACAAAAAAATCATCATATATGCTTGTCTGTCTTTTCTTTTATTGGTTTCTTTAATATTCAACATGAAAGGGATTAAGGGAAGAATATTCTCTCCCTCCCTTTCTCTTTTTCTTTTTCTCTTCTTTCTTTCCTCCGCCTCCTCTCTCTCTCTCTCTCTCTCTCTCTCTCTTCCTCCCACCCTCCCTCCCTCCCTCATATTCGCAGCGGCGCCCTGTTCTTTCTGCCAAATTAGTTTTCATTTCCTTACCGAGCAGTGATAGTCGCCTCGCCTGGCTGGGGCTGATTCACTTATGTGCGAGGAGAAGGGCCGTGGTGAGGCTGGATGAAACTGGAGTAGTAGACACAATGTGGAGTAGATTGATAGATAGATAGATAGATAGATAGATAGATTAGCAGGTAAATAGATGCCCAAGTAGGTAGATAGACAGTAGACACAAACATAAAGATGAAATGATAGAGATAAACAGGGCATAGCGAGGTGGACTGACTGATTGATTGACTGATTGATTGACACACATACATATACATAAATAGATATGGGATAAGCAGACACAGTGCGGTAGATTCCTCGATACACAACTAGTTATACAAATGCATTAATATATATTCAATTACGTAACTGAATAGAAGACAAGAAAGAAAGCTCATACCTTTGGCAAGACAGATAGAAATATAGATAGATAGATAAATAGATACATAGATACATAAACACACACAGGAAAGGTACAACTGAACGTAAATAGTTAAAGAATAAATGCATGTACGAGTATTTTGTCTTCATTGTTTAGATAGACATACAAATATGATCAGATATGAAAATGAATAAGTGAAGTGTAGTGGTGCTTATTCTTTGGGTAAATGTGAGAATGATAATGAGGTAAATACATGAGCTGCAAATATTCAAACACCTCAATTGACATATTAAAATAGATACATGACTAAAAAATAACTCGGTACGTATTCAGTAACAAAAAAAAAAAAAAAACATTCTATTCAAGGTAAAGGAAAAAAAAAAAAAGATAAGTGTGAGAATTATAACGAGATAAATAAGAACATAGACACCTAACTCAAAATACTAAAAGAGACCCATAACTATAAAAAAAATAACACGGTACATTTGCATTTAAAAAAAAAGACTATTCTATCAAACGCAAAGAAAAAAAAATACCCACATGGAATTATAAATGAAAACTACAAACATATCGTACAGACTAACACATACAATTTATCACTCCCTGTTCTTATTTCATTCACTGTTTAGCACCACCTTAGCGTGTCAATGGCCAAGACTGCGATGGTTCTCGGCTCAGTGCTTCCGGATTCCTCTCTCGCCCTCGCCGGTAACTGCACGCATCACTCATATCGAAATTCATTGCGTCACGTGGCTCTGCTCCTGAAACTTGTCTTCCCGCAGCGTCCCTCTTGTAAATTATATCAGCATTGAACTTAATTGCCTGAGAGAGAGAGAGAGAGAGAGAGAGAGAGAGAGAGAGAGAGAGAGAGAGAGAGAGAGAGAGAGACTGGGGGGAGGGGAGCGGTTACACGGATGGAAAAACAGACATTATTTATTGTCTTCACTTTTCCTCTTCCCGTGTGTGTGTGTGTGTGTATGTGTGTGTGTGTGTGTGTGTGTGTCTTCCTCACGACGCGTCACTCGCCACAGAAACTCCACCACTCAGTCAATTTTAATCTATTATTAGTGATTCTCACTCCTCCTCTCCCTCACTCTCCCTCTCCCCTCTCTCCCTCTCCCCTCCCTCAACTCCCCCAAACACGCGAGGACGCCCCAATAAACTCTACCTTCTGATCACACGAGACGAGCGCGGCCTCTGATTTTCTCATTCTCTCACTCTTCTTTTATGTTCTCTCTCTCTCTCTCTCTCTCTCTCTCTCTCTCTCTCTCTCTCTCTCTCTCTCTCTCTCTCTCTCTCTCTCTCTCTCTCTCTCTCTCTCTCTTCTTCTCTCTCTCTCTCTCTCTCTCTCTCTCTCTCTCTCTCTCTCTCTCTCTCTCTCTCTCTCTCTCTCTCTCTCTCTCTCTCTCTCTCTCTCTCTCTCTTATTGATTATCAGCTTTTATCTCTACGCCATGTGTTTCGTTTTTTTCTTTTCGTGTCTGTTTTTCCTTTTTTTCCCCTCTTTTTCTCTTTTTCTCCTTTTTTTCTCCCCTCTTTTTCTCTTCTT